>NW_025533500.1:10000-165000 GCF_020615455.1 Coregonus clupeaformis
GTTGTCCAAACGTTAAATGTATAATTTGTTCCTAACGTTAAATGTAGAAGTTTCTCCAAACGTTAAATGTTGAAGTTGCCCCAAACTTCAAATGTGGAACATGCTCTAAAAGTCAAATGTAGAAGTTGCTCGAAAAATAAATAAAATGTAGAAGTTGCTCCAAACATTAAATGTAGAAGTTGCTCCAAACGTTAAATGTAGAAGTTGCTCCAAAAGTCAAATGTAGAAGTTGCTCGAAAAATAAATCAAATGTAGAAGTTGCTCCAAACATTAAATGTAGAAGTTGCTCCAAACGTTAAATGTAGAAGTTGCTCCAAACGTCAAATGTAGAAGTTGCTTCTAACATAAAATGTAGAAGTTGCTCCAAACGTCAAATTTAGAGTTGCTCTAAACATTAAATGTAGAAGTTCCTCCAAACATCAAATGTAGAAGTTGCTCCTAACATCAAATGTGGAAGTTGCTCCAAACGTCAAATTTAGAAGTTCCTCCAAACGTCAAATTTAGAAGTTGCTCCAAACGTCAAATGTGGAAGTTGCTCCAAACATCAAATGTAGAAGTTGCTTCAAACGTCAAATGTAGAGGTTGCTCCTAACGTTAAATGTAGAAGTTGCTCCAAACGTTAAATGTAGAAGTTGCTCCAAACATCAAATGTAGAAGTTGTTCCAAACGTTAAATGTAGAAGTTGTTCCAAACATTTTCTTTCGAAAACAAGGACATTTCTAAGTGACCCCAAACTTTTGAACGGTTGTGTAGTGTATTAGCAACAATCTCTGTCTTACTGCAAAAATATACCATTTAGACCACCGTGAAACACTATTATAAACCGTGGAACATTATTATAAACTCTGAAACACTATTAAAACAGTATTATAGTCCGTGAAACACAATTACAACACTATTATAGTCCGTGAAACACAATTAAAACACTATTATAGTCCGTGAAACACAATTAAAACACTATTATAGTCCGTGAAACACAATTAAAACACTATTATAGTCCGTGAAACACAATTAAAACACAATTGTAATCCGTGAAACACTATTATAACACTATTGTAATCCGTGAAACACTATTATAACACTATTATAGTCCGTGAAACACAATTATAAACTGTGAAACACTGTCATAATCCGTGAAACACTAATATAAACCGAGATGGTGTGTTAATAGTGTGTGTGTGTGTGTGCGTCTGTGTTTGTGTCTGTATGTGTGTGTCTGTGCGTGTGTGAGGGAGTGAGAGAGGGAGAGAGAGAGGCAACATCATCTTTCTGAGAGAGAGAGAGAGAGAGAGAGAGAGAGAGAGGTGTAGAAAGGCTAATATGTATAATAGAAAGGGACTAATGTTGGGTTTCAGTTCTGGTTTCAGTGTCTCTGTGTCAGTCTGCTCCCTGGGCAGGCTATTGTCAGGGATCACTCATGCATGCTAATTCATTAATACACACCCTGCCCTCCTCTCTCCTCCCCCCTCTCTCTCTCTCTCTCTCTCTCTCTCTCTCTCTCTCTCTCTCTCTCTCTCTCTCTCTCTCTCTCTCTCTCTCTCTCTCTCTCTCTCTCTCTCTCTCTCTCTCTCTCTCTCTCTCTCTCTCTCTCTCTCTCCCTCCCTCTCCTCTCTCCTCCTCCTCCCTCTCTCCTCTCTCCTCCCTCTCCCTCTCTCCTCCCCTCTCTCATCTCTCCTCTCTCTCCGGCACTGTTGAAGACTGTTGTAACACTGAGCCACATTGACTGTCTGAGAAAATACACATCATGTGGCGTTCCACAAGGTTCGATTTTGGGCCCGGTACTGTTTAGTTTATACAGTGCATTCGGAAAGTATTCAGACCCCTTCTCTTTTTTACATTTTATTACGTTATAGCCTTATTCTAAATGGATTTTAAAAAATCCCTCATCAATCTACACACAATACCCCATAATGACAAAGTCAAAAACAGGTTTTAGACATTTTTGGAAATGTATAAAAATAAATAAAATATTCAGAGAAAGGATTGTGTCGAGAAACAGATCTGGGGAAGGGTACCAAAACATGTCTGCAGCATTGAAGGTCCCCAAGAACACAGTGGCCTCCATCGTTCTTAAATGGAAGAAGTTTGCAACCACCAAGACTCTTCCTAGAGCTGGCCGCCAGCCAAACGGAGCAATCAGGGGAGAAGGGCCTTGGTCAGGGAGGTGACCAAGATCCTGATGGTCACTCTGACAGAGCTCCAGAGTTCCTCTGTGGAGATGGGAGAACCTCCCAAAAGGACAACCATCTCTTCAGCACTCCACCAATCAGGCCTTTATGGTAGAGTAGCCAGACGGAAGCCACTCCTCAGTAAAAGGTAGCCCACTTGGAGTTTGCCAAAAGGCACCTAAAGGACTCTTAGACAATGAGAAACAAGATTCTCCGGTCTGATGAAACCAAGATTGAACTCTTTGTCCTGAATGCCAAACGTCACATATGGAGGAAACATGACACCATCCCTATGGTGAAGCATAATGCTGTGGGGAAGTTTTTCAGCGGCAGGGACTGGGAGACTAGTCAGGATAAAGGGAAAGATTAACGGAGCAAAGTACAGAGAGATCCTTGATGAAAACCTGCTCCAGAGTGCTCAGGACCTCAGACTGGGGCGAAGGTTCAACTTCCAGCAGGACAACGACCCTAAGCACACAGCCAGACAATGCAGGAGTGGCTTCAGGACAAAGTCTCTGAATATCCTTGAGTGGCCCATCCAGATCCCGGACATGAACCCAATCGAACATCTCTGGAGAGACCTGAAAATAGCTGTGCAGCGACACTCCCCATCCAACCTGACAGAGCTTGAGAGGATCTGTTGAGAAGAATGGGAGAAACTCCCCAAATACAGGTGTGCCAAGCTTGTAGCGTCATACCCAAGAAGACTCAATGCTGTAATCGCTGCCAAAGGTGCGTCAACAAAGTACTGAGTAAAGGGTCTGAATACTTATGTAAATGTAATATGTCCGTTTTTTATTTTGTATACATTTGCAAAAATGTGGATGGCTCACAACTTTCTCCAGCTAAATCAAGACAAGACCGAGGTACTTATTGTTGTAACCAAAGCACAGAGAGAGAATCTGGCCGCACATTTTAATTCACAGGCAATAAAGATAAAACACCAGGTAAAAAACCTAGTTGTTATTTTAGATTCTGAACTCAATTTCGAATCACACATTAGGAACGTGACCAAAATAGCTTTTTACCATCTGAGGAACAATGCCAAGGTGAGGCCGTTTCTCTTTCAGGCTGATACAGAGAGACTCATCCCTGCTTTTATCTATGCTGGTCTACCCAAGAAAGACATTGGTCAACTGCAAAACATACAGAATGCTGCAGCACGGGTACTGACCAAAATCAGACAAAGAGCAAACATTGCATCAGTTTTAAGGTCTCTGCACTAACTGCCTGTGAGTTTTAGAATTAATTTTAAGATTATTCTATTGGTTTTTAAATAAATCCATGATTGTGCACCCCAATAAATGTCAGACATGCTTTTACGTTATGTACCCAGTAGGTTCCTCAGGTCCTCTGGCACAGGCCTTTTAACTATCCCAAAGCCATGGACCAAGAGGCATGGAGAGGCAGCCTTTAGTTACTATGCCCCCAGCCTGCGGAATAGCCTGCCAGAGAACCTGAGGGCGGGGGGGCAAAACTGTGGACATATTTAAAAGAGATCTTAAAACACACCTTCTTAGCTTTGCTTTTCCTCGGGAGGCTTTTTAGTCCTTCAGTTTTTATTGTTGTTCTTTTGTGTTTTATCTTATGTTTGTTGTAGTAAATATTTCAGCTTTTGTTTTCATTGTTTTTTATTAGTTTCTTCCTCTAAAGCACATTGCGTTGCATTCCATGTCTGAAATGTGCTGTATAAATAAAGCTTGATTTGATTTGATTTCACTGTTCTTTTTGATTTATTAGGATCCCCATTAGCCAACGCCAATGGCGACAGCTAGTCTTACTGGAATCCGACACATAAAGAAAAATATATTACAGACAAAATACTTTACAACTTACCGACATTTAAAAAACATTAGTAGTGTGTGTGTGTGTGTATATCAGGGCTGCTGAGGGGAGGACGGCTCATAATAATTGCTGGAACGGAGCGAATGGAATGTGGAACTATGTGTTTGATGTATTTGATACCATTCCACTGATTCGCTCCAGCTGTTACCATGTGACCGTGCTCCCCAATTAAGGTGTCACCAACCCCCTGTGGTGTGTGTGAATCTATCAGTCATATCTAACTGACAGTCCATCTATATCAATGGGTCATTTTCTTTCTTCCCCTCATGCTTGAGACTATGGAATACCGCAGGGCAGCTGCCTTGGGCCACTTCTTTACTTCATATATACAGTGAGGGAAAAACATATTTGATCCCCTGCTGATTTTGTACGTTTGCCCACTGACAAAGACATGATCAGTCTATAATTTTAATGGTAGGTTTATTTGAACAGTGAGAGACAGAATAACAATAAAATAATCCAGAAAAATGCATGTCAAAAATGTTATAAATTGATTTGCATTTTAATGAGGGAAATAAGTATTTGACCCCCTCTCAATCAGAAAGATTTCTGGCTCCCAGGTGTCTTTTATACAGGTAACGAGCTGAGATTAGGAGCACACTCTTAAAGGGAGTGCTCCTAATCTCAGCTTGTTACCTATATAAAAGACACCTGTCCACAGAAGCAATCAATCAATCAGATTCCAAACTCTCCACCATGGCCAAGACCAAAGAGCTCTCCAAGGATGTCAGGGACAAGATTGTAGACCTACACAAGGCTGGAATGGGCTACAAGACCATTGCCAAGCAGCTTGGTGAGAAGGTGACAACAGTTGGTGTGATTATTCGCAAATGGAAGAAACACAAAAGAACTGTTAGTCTTCCTCGGCCTGGGGCTCCATGCAAGATCTTACCTCGTGGAGTTGCAATGATCATGAGAACGGTGAGGAATCAGCCCAGAACTACACGGGAGGATCTTGGCAATGATCTCAAGGCAGCTGGGACCATAGTCACCAAGAAAACAATTGGTAACACACTACGCCGTGAAGGACTGAAATCCTGCAGCGCCCGCAAGGTCTCCCTGCTCAAGAAAGCACATATACAGGCCAATGAACATCTGAATGATTCAGAGGAGAACTGGGTGAAAGTGTTGTGGTCAGATGAGACCAAAATCGAGCTCTTTGGCATCAACTCAACTCGCCGTGTTTGGAGGAGGAGGAATGCTGCCTATGACCCCAAGAACACCATCCCCACCATCAAATATGGAGGTGGAAACATTATGCTTTGGGGGTGTTTTTCTGCTAAGGGGACAGGACAACTTCACCGCATCAAAGGGACAATGGACGGGGCCATGTACCATCAAATCTTGGGTGAGAACCTCCTTCCCTCAGCCAGGGCATTGAAAATGGGTCGTGGATGGGTATTCCAGCATGACAATGACCCAAAACACACGGCCAAGGCAACAAAGGAGTGGCTCAAGAAGAGGCACATTAATGTCCTGGAGTGGCCTAGCCAGTCTCCAGACCTTAATCCCATAGACAATCTGTGGAGGGAGCTAAAGGTTCGAGTTGCCAAACGTCAGCCTCAAATCCTTAATGACTTGGAGAAGATCTGCAATGAGGAGTGGGACAAAATCCCTCCAGAGATGTGTGCAAACCTGGTGGCCAACTACAAGAAACGTCTGACCTCTGTGATTGCCAACAAGGGTTTTGCCACCAAGTACTAAGTCATGTTTTGCAGAGGGGTCAAATACTTATTTCCCTCATTAAAATGCAAATAAATGTATAACATTTTTGACATGCGTTTTGCTGGATTTCTTTGTTGTTATTCTGTCTCTCACTGTTCAAATAAACATACCATTAAAATTATAGACTGATCATGTCTTTGTCAGCGGGCAAACGTACAAAATCAGCAGGGGATTAAATACTTTTTTCCCTCACTGTACCAACCACCTTCCTTATGCCTTATCTGAAACTCAAGCTGCTATATTTGCAGATGATACTACAATTTATACAGCAAGACAGTTGGTTCAACAGATACAGCAAGCTCTACAAGTAAATCTGGGAAATATCAGGGAGTGGGTTTGCCGGAACAAGGTTATGTTGGTCTGTTCCACCAGGAAAAGGCCAACACAGCATGGGATACAATTAAGTATGGGGGGAAGTATGAGGAAGTTTCAGAAACCAAACTACTGGGGCTGCAGCTAGACAACTGCTTATCATGGTCTTCTCAAATAACTCATCTATGTAAAAATAATATTAAAACTGCATGCATGATCAGAAAGATAGTTAAATATTTACCAGGAAAGATTCTTAAGCAAACAACCCAAGCATTAATTGGGTGTCATGTGGGAAATGCATCAGCAAGTGAAATTAGGAGGCTGCAGATTGCACAGAACAAAGCAGCAAGGATTATTCTGTTGTAGTCATGCACAATGTTCTTGCTTGGTCATCAATCAACAAGAAAAAAAATAAAAACATGCTTATTTTATTTCACAATGTACACCATTTAAAACAGCCAAACTCCATTCACAACAGTATTCAGTTGGTAAGAGACAGACATTCAGTCAATACTAGGAATAGATTGTCCACCATCTATGTGTTATCCAGAGAGAAAAGAGAAATAGGCAAAATATCATTTAGATTCAGAGTAATAAAGAAATTGAATAATTTATCTGAGCAAACCAGAAACCTTTCAATATATATATTCAAACAATACTTTAGAACCATTTAAATATAATAAATTGGAAGGTTGTGCAGGACTATGGTAGATGAAGGAATCAATCTATCATTTCAGACTGTTAGAGTATTTATCTGGTCAATATGTCAGTGTATTATGTCTGTTGTTTGGAACAGTGTGTTATATGTGAAAATGTGATCCTATTATAGTTGTATTTAAATATTTAAGGACTCTTGTGAGATTAGTCCAAATAAGAACTAAAAGAGATCCTAATAAAATAAAATAAAATAGAATCAGTTACACATACACTGCTCAAAAAAATAAAGGGAACACTTAAACAACACAATGTAACTCCAAGTCAATCACACTTCTGTGAAATCAAACTGTCCACTTAGGAAGCAACACTGATTGACAATACATTACGCATGCTGTTGTGCAAATGGAATAGACAACAGGTGGAAATTATAGGCAATCAGCAAGACACCCCCAATAAAGGACTGGTTTTGCAGGTGGTGACCACAGACCACTTCTCAGTTCCTATGCTTCCTAGCTGATGTTTTGGTCACTTTTGAATGCTGGCGGTGCTTTCACTCTAGTGGTAGCATGAGACCGAGTCTACAACCCAAACAAGTGGCTCAGGTAGTGCAGCTCATCCAGGATGGCACATCAATGCGAGCTGTGGCAAGAAGGTTTGCTGCGTCTGTCAGCGTAGTGTCCAGAGCATGGAGGCGCTACCAGGAGACAGGCCAGTACATCAGGAGACGTGGAGGAGGCCGTAGGAGGGCAACAACCCAGCAGCAGGACTGCTACCGCCGCCTTTGTGCAAGGAGGAGCAGGAGGAGCACTGCCAGTGCCCTGCAAGCAGGCCACAAATGTGCATGTGTCTGCTCAAACGGTCAGAAACAGACTCCATGAGGGTGGTATGAGGGCCCGACGTCCACAGGTGGGGGTTGTGCTTACAGCCCAACACCGTGCAGGACGTTTGGCATTTGCCAGAGAACACCAAGATTGGCAAATTCGCCACTGGCGCCCTGTGCTTTTCACAGATGAAAGCAGGTTCACACTGAGCACGTGACAGACGTGACAGAGTCTGGAGACGCCGTGGAGAACGTTCTGCTGCCTGCAACATCCTCCAGCATGACCGGTTTGGTGTTGGGTCAATCATGGTGTGGGGTGGCATTTCTTTGGGGGGCCGCACAGCCCTCCATGTGCTCGCCAGAGGTAGCCTGACTGCCATTAGGTACCGCGATGAGATCATCAGACCCCTTGTGAGACCATATGCTGGTGCGGTTGGCCCTGGCTTCCTCCTAATGCAAGACAATGCTAGACCTCATGTGGCTGGAGTGTGTCAGCAGTTCCTGCAAGAGGAAGGCATTGATGCTATGGACTGGCCCGCCCGTTCCCCAGACCTGAATCCAATTGAGCACATCTGGGACATCATGTCTCGCTCCATCCACCAACGCCACGTTGCACCACAGACTGTCCAGGAGTTGGCGGATGCTTTAGTCCAGGTCTGGGAGGAGATCCCTCAGGAGACCATCCGCCACCTCATCAGGAGCATGCCCAGGCATTGTAGGGAGGTCATACAGGCACGTGGAGGCCACACACACTACTGAGCCTCATTTTGACTTGTTTGAAGGACATTACATCAAAGTTGGATCAGCCTGTAGGACTCCAAATCCAGACCTCCATGGGTTGATACATTTGATTTCCATTGATCAGTTTTGTGTGATTTTGTTGTCAACACATTAAACTATGTAAAGAAAAAAGTATTTAATAAGATTATTTCATTCATTCAGATCTAGGATGTGTTATTTTAGTGTTCCCTTTATTTTTTTTGAGCAGTGTACATATCAGTACATACAGACAACACGTATGTCACATGTTCTGTTGGAACACTGAGCCACATTGACTGTCTGATTGTCCACTGGTGAAGGATTTTGGAACCCTCAGGGTTCCAGGATTGATGTCCAATCTCACTGGGTTCAGGGCTGGAGTCCTCACTGGGTTCAGGGCTGGAGTCCTCACTGGGTTCAGGGCTGGAGTCCTCACTGGGTTCAGGGCTGGAGTCCTCACTGGGTTCAGGGCTGGAGTCCTCACTGGGTTCAGGGCTGGAGTCCTCACTGGGTTCAGGGCTGGAGTCCTCACTGGGTTCAGGGATATCTATAGAGGTGGGAGGGTCTGATGTCAAACACCAACCCTCACAGCTACCATACACTCTTAGAAAAGAGGGTTCCAAAAGGGTTCTTTGGCTGTCTCCATAGGATAACCTTTTTTGGTTCCAGGTAGAACCCTCTGTAGAATGGGTTCTACCTGGAACCTAAAAAGGTTCTACCTGGAACCAAAATGGTTCTACCTGCAACCAAAAAGTGTTCTTCAAAGGGTTCTCCTATGGGGACAGCCGAATAACCCTTTAAGGTTCTAGATAGCACCTTTTTTTTTTCTAAAAGTGTAGAAAGGATTATGATACAATCTGAAACCAATCAGTTATTTTTACCATTATTATAAATATTATTGTGGTAGCTAGAATTATAATCTAGAGAGTTCTAACGTGTGGCCAATCACTGCAATGGGTAAATTATCTTACATTAATGTCACAGTTTGTGCATAAAACAATTACACATTTTGAAATACCTGATGAATGGCCTCCAGTTATACTGTGTTCCACGCTGCTTTAATTCCACCATGTTACTGGTGTTGAAACTTAAAAAGCCTCATCTTCAAATCAAATATAATTGTATTTGTCACATGCTCCGAATACAACAGGTGTAGACTTTACAGTGAAATGCTCTTTCCCAACAATGCAGATTTTAAAAGTAATAAAAGATTAGCAAATAATAAAATTAAAATTAAAAGGAAATAGTAACACAATAAAATAACAATAACGAGGTTATATATCAAGGAGTACCGGTACCGAGTTAATGTGCAGGAGTACGAGACAGTTGAGGTAATTGAGTTCGGGCAGGTTTCGGCGTTCGTCGTCACTACTACTGCTCCATTTATCATGACTTATCATTTATCCATTTATCATCACTCCATTTGTCATGCCTTGTCTTGTCAATCACACACACCTGGTACTCATTCCCTCATTAGTCTGTGTATAAGTGTTCCCTCTGCCCCCTTGTCCTTTGTGAGTGATTGTTCATTGTGAGAGTGAGTAGCTCGGTTGTATGTAGCTAAGGTGGATTTTTCCCTTGTGCTTTATTCATGTAAACTGAATAAACTCTGGATTTCGGTGTTTTTACCTCCTGCGCCTGACTCCGTCATTCACACCTCATCACAGATGTAAATGAATCACTAATCACATGAAATAAATTATAATCTTCAGAAATGACTTTGTCAAAGCAACAAAATAACTAAATCTTTACCTCCCTCCTCAGGCACGACATGCCACTGTGACAGAGGAAATGAGGGATATAGGGAGAGAAGGAGAGGAGAGAAGGAGAGAAGGAGAGGAGAGAAGGAGAGAAGGAGAGAAGGAGAGGAGAGAAGGAGAAGAGAGAAGGAGAGGAGAGGAGAGAAGGATAGAAGGAGAGAAGGAGAGGAGAGAAGGAGAGGAGGAGAGAAGGAGAGGAGAGAAGGAGAAGAGAGAAGGAGGAGAGGAGAGAAGGAGAGGAGAGAAGGAGAGGAGAGAAGGAGAGGAGGAGAGAAGGAGAGAAGGAGAGGAGAGAAGGAGAGGAGAGAAGGAGAGGAGAGAAGGAGAGGAGGAGAGAAGGAGAGGAGATAAGGAGAGGAGAGAAGGAGAGGAGAGAAGGAGAAGAGGAGAGGAGAGAAGGAGAGAAGGAGAGGAGAGAAGGAGAGAAGGAGAGAAGGCGAGAAGGAGAGGAGAGAAGGACAGGAGAGAAGGAGAGAAGGGGGGATAGAGAGGTAAACAGATCAAGTAAAAATATATGAGATTGAGGTGTATCATTGTGCGTTCATATATTTGGTAAAGCTCTCCTCATTCTGTTGAGTTATCTAAATGTAGTGTTAGTTACTGCCTAGTGTGGGACTAATGTGCCTGTCAGGTCCTTGTATGGAAACACATCTTCTATGAATCTCATAACAGTGTTTCATATATTGGTGTGTTTAGCAGCTATGTGTGTTTGTATGTGTGTGTGTGTATGTGTGTATGTGTATGTGTGTGTGTGTATGTGTGTATGTGTGTGTGTGTGTGTGTGTGTATGTGTGTGTGTGTGTGTGTGTGTGTGTGTGTGTGTGTGTGTGTGTGTGTGTGTGTGTGTATGTGTGTGTGTGTGTGTGTGTGTGTGTGTCTCTCTAGCAAGCCGTCAGGTAATTGTAATTCATTGTGAGTATTGGGTCACTTTCTCTCCATTAGTTTTCTCTTTCCAACTAAATAGGCTTTTTTCTTCTCCCCATATAAAAACATGGAGGAATATTAATGCTCACTAGCAGATCATTTTGACGGGTTGAATACATCACTGTGTGTGTGTGTGTGTGTGTGGTGTGTGTGTGGCTGTGTGTGCGTGCGTGTGCTTGTACGTGTGTGTGTGTCTGTGGTGTGTGTGCGTGCACGTGTGTGTGTTTCTGTGTGTGTGTGTGTGTGTTGTGAATATGAATGATTCTGTTATTAATCTAACAGTGTTAATTCCAGACAGATGTATCTATTAACAGTACAATCACTCATGGTAATGAAACATTGGGATTTTAAAGGCAGACAGAGTGTGAATGTTTTGTGATTACTGTTCATTTATGCATAATGCTATATAAATATGTCTTAATCCTAAATACTTACACTTATTAGGTACACCTCCCCGTTCGCGAAAATGGTTCGCTCCTACCGACAGTGAGTCACGTGGCTGTGGCTTGCTATATAAAGCAGGCAGACAGGCATCGAGTCGTTTAGTTACTGTTCGCTTGAATGTTAGAATGGGCAAAACGAGTGACCTAAGGAACTGTGAGCGTGGTGTGATCGTCGGTGCCAGGCGCACCTGTTCCAGGTTCTCAGAAACGGCCTCCTGGGCTTTTCCTTGGCTGTTCCTTGGCTGTTCCTTGGCTGTTCCTTGGCTGTTCCTTGGATGTTCCTTGGCTTTTCCTTGGCTGTTCCTTGGCTGTTCCTTGGCTTTTCCTTGGCTTTTCCTGGGCTTTTCCTGGGCTTTTCCTGGGCTTTTCCTTGGCTTTTCCTTGGCTTTTCCTGGGCTTTTCCTTGGCTTTTCCTGGGCTTTTCCTTGGCTTTTCCTTGGCTTTTCCTGGGCTTTTCCTTGGCTTTTCCTGGGCTTTTCCTTGGCTTTTCCTGGGCTTTTCCTTGGCTGTTCCTTGGCTTTTCCTTGGCTTTTCCTGGGCTTTTCCTGGGCTTTTCCTTGGCTTTTCCTTGGCTTTTCCTGGGCTTTTCCTTGGCTTTTCCTGGGCTTTTCCTTGGCTTTTCCTTGGCTTTTCCTTGGCTTTTCCTGGGCTTTTCCTTGGCTTTTCCTGGGCTTTTCCTGGGCTTTTCCTGGGCTTTTCCTTGGCTTTTCCTTGGCTTTTCCTTGGCTTTTCCTGGGCTTTTCCTTGGCTTTTCCTTGGCTTTTCCTTGGCTTTTCCTTGGCTTTTCCTGGGCTTTTCAGTGTCTAAGAATGGTGCGACAAAACAAAAAAACATCCAGTCAGCGGCAATCCTGTGGGTGTAAACAGCTCATGAGATTTCCATGAAAACATGTAATTCTCCTCATGTAAAAAGGTGGTGTTAACATGTGAACTCAAAAATGAAAGGTTGTGAATATTAATCATTGTGTTATTATCTTCAGACATATTAATCTATTAAGAGCAGAATCACTCATTAAATAAATAATGAAAATGATCCAGACATAGTGTTTTTAGACAAGGAACTGTCCCTATTCTAGTCACAGGTACACTACATTGGTGTAGGAAGACCATTAGAGGATATTGGTATAGGTAGATCATCTTGGATATGTAGAGTATCTTGGTGTAGGTAGATCATCTTGGATATGTAGAGTATCTTGGTGTAGGTAGATCATCTTGGATATGTAGAGTATCTTGGTATAGGTAGATCATCTTGGATATGTAGAGTATATTGGTGTAGGTAGATCATCTTGGATCAGACCAGGTTAAAGTGACTAGGGGAGCAGTTGAAATCTGTGAGGCACAATTTTGGGGAGTTCTTGCATTGGAATTATATTGAATTTCTACTTATATCACGCTATACCACAATAAAGTACAAACAAATATGAAAATGTATGCACTCACTACTGTAAGTCCCTCTGGAGCGTCTGCTAAATGAGTAAAATGTAGAAGACTACTACCATTGATTGAGTGCTTTTGAGGTGACAGGTTGGCACAAAATATGTAGCCTATCTCCTCTGCGCTGGACAGCGCCCTACACACTAAGGTAAGGCCGTTTTGGTAATGAATATAGGCTACAGATAGATAGGGGTAATTCACCTATTACAAACAGCCTATATCAATGCAGCCCTACACACAGCTGATCTACCAAAATAATGCGAACTAAATGCTGAAAGTAGCAGCCTGGTTATTCATGCATGAAAACAACAATACGGAATAGCAGTTTGGCTTAGAATACCGACACAACTGTGAACACGAATGAATGTGAACAGCGGTACCAAGTAGTAGGTCTAGTAAACAAAATATCAGATCGATAAAGGCATGACTCAATCTATACTGGCCCCGTGTAGCTCAGTTGGTAGAGCATGGCGCTTGCAACGCCAGGGTTGTGGGTTCGTTTCCAAGCTGCGATGAGAGCAGATGTGACATGTTGTTCTACTTCTGACCAGACTATGAATAAAACATGGAGAGAGGGGAGGAGAGGATAGAGGAGAGGAGGAGAGGAGGAGAGGAGAGGATAGAGGAGAGGAGGAGAGGAGAGGATAGAGGAGAGGAGGAGAGGAGAGGATAGAGAGAGGAGAGAGGAGGAGAGGAGAGAGGAGGAGAGGAGAGGATAGAGAGAGGAGGAGAGGAGGAGAGGAGGAGAGGATAGAGAGAGGAGGAGAGGAGGAGAGGATAGGGAGAGGAGGAGAGGATAGAGAGAGGAGGAGGAGAGGAGGAGAGGAGGAGAGGATAGAGAGAGGAGGAGAGGATAGAGGGAGGAGGAGGAGAGGAGGAGAGG
Organism: Coregonus clupeaformis; assembly: GCF_020615455.1. Classification (NCBI taxonomy): domain Eukaryota; kingdom Metazoa; phylum Chordata; class Actinopteri; order Salmoniformes; family Salmonidae; genus Coregonus; species Coregonus clupeaformis. The sequence continues at coordinate 23,730 of NW_025533500.1, forward strand.
AGGAGAGGATAGAGAGAGGAGGAGGGGATATGGAGAGGAAGGGAAGAGGAGAGGAGGAGAGGATAGAGAGAGGAGGAGAGGATAGAGGGAGAGGATAGAGAGAGGAGAGAGGAGGAGAGGATAGAGGGAGGAGGAGAGGATAGAGGGAGGAGAGGAGGAGGAGAGAGAGGAGGGGCGGATGGAGGGAGGAGGAGGAGGAGGAGGAAGAGATGTGTGATGAATGATGTATGAGGGGAGAGGTTGGGGCAGGGGGATAGATGGTTTGGCCTAAACCAAGGGATGTGTGTTCAATTCCAGTTATAGGCTCTTTTTTAACCTTAACCCTTAACTTAACCTTAATCCTTAACTTAACCTTAACCCTTAACTTAACCTTAATCTTTAACTTAACCTTAACCCTTAACTTAACCTTAACCCTTAACTTAACCTTAATCCTTAACTTAACCTTAACCCTTAACTTAACCTTAACCCTTAACTTAGCCTTAATCCTTAACTTAACCTTAACCCTTAACTTAACCTTAACCCTTAACTTAACCTTAACCCTTAACTTAACCTTAATCCTTAACTTAACCTTAACCCTCACTGAGTTAGGTGACCATTGTCCCATTGCCTGTATAAGAGATGTTAATCTACCTAAATCTCGCTCATGCATTATTACAAAGAGAGTTTTGGGGAATTTTATTGAGCCATTTTTTTTTGTCTGAGCTGGGGTTGAATGACTTGTTGTTTCAACTATCACTAACACGGATCAGTCCCTTAATTGTTTTATTTAGCTGTTTAACTCTGTTGCAGATAAACATGTGCCATACAAAAAATGAAGGATAAAAGACAGAATTGTTTATCAGAGAGTGGTGGTGATCCAGCCAACTTCTAGAAAGTGGTCAAATATGTTAAACAAAACTCCACCACTCCAATTTGTGATGCTTTTACTAACCATTTTGCTTCAGCTGTCCACCTTTTTGAAAGGACAGTCTCTGAAAATTCATCTCATCCCACTAGAGGGAGCCCTTTAGTCACCTCAGAACAGACTGTAGAGAACGATACACTAACAGACTCACAGACTTAGAAGGATTACTTTATCCTATCCCAGGTATTCCTTAAAGAGGTGGGGTTTCAAGTGTCTCCGGAAGGTGGTGAGTGACTCCGCTGTCCTGGCGTCGTGAGGGAGCTTGTTCCACCATTGGGGTGCCAGAGCAGCGAACAGTTTTGACTGGGCTGAGCGGGAACTGTGCTTCCGCAGAGGTAGGGGAGCCAGCAGGCCAGAGGTGGATGAACGCAATGCCCTTGTTTGGGTGTAGGGACTGATCAGAGCCTGAAGGTACGGAGGTGCCGTTCCCCTCACAGCTCCGTAGGCAAGCACCATGGTCTTGTAGCAGATGCGAGCTTCAACTGGAAGCCAGTGGAGTGTGTGGAGGAGCGGGCCTTGATGTTAGCGGAGAACGACAGGGTGTTGTCCAGGGTCACGCCAAGGCTCTTTGCACTCTGGGAGGAGGACACAACAGAGTTGTCAACCGTGATGGCGAGATCATGGAACGGGCAGTCCTTCCCCGGGAGGAAGAGCAGCTCCGTCTTGCCGAGGTTCAGCTTGAGGTGGTGAACCGTAATCCACACTGATATGTCTGCCAGACATGCAGAGATGCGATTCGCCACCTGGTTATCAGAAGGGGGAAAGGAGAAGATTAATTGTGTGTCGTCTGCGTAGCAAAGATAGGAAAGGTCATGTGAGGATATGACAGAGCCAAGTGACTTGGTGTATAGCGAGAATAGGAGAGGGCCTAGAACTGAGCCCTGGGGGACACCAGTGGTGAGAGCACGTGGTGCGGAGACAGATTCTCGCCACGCCACCTGGTAGGAGCGACCTGTCAGGTAGTATGCAATCCAAGAGTGAGCCGCGCCGGAGATGCCCAACTCGGAGAGGGTGGAGAGGAGGATCTGATTGTTCACAGTATCAAAGGCAGCAGATAGGTCTAGAAGGACGAGAGCAGAGGAGAGAGAGTTAGCTTTAGCAGTGTGGAGAGCCTCCGTGACACAGAGAAGAGCAGTCTCAGTTGAATGAACAGTCTTGAAACCTGACTGGTTTGGATCAAGAAGGTAATTCTGAGAGAGATAGCAAGAGAGTTGGCTAAAGACGGTAAGCTCAAGAGTTTTGGAGAGAAAAGAAAGAAGGGGTACTGGTCTGTAGTTGTTGACATCGGAGGGATCGAGTGTAGGTTTTTTGAGAAGGGGTGCAACTCTCGCTCTCTTGAAGACGGAAGGGACAAGCGTATTGCCTGCCTTGTGAGTAGTGAGGGACGGTGAGAGGGTGAGGTCAAAAGAGGAGAGTGGAAAGAAGGAGGCAGAGAGAAATGAGTCAAAGGTAGACGTAGGGAGGTTAAAGTCACCCAGAACTGTGAGGGGTGAGCCATCCTCAGGAAAGGAACTTATCAAGGCGTCAAGCTCATTGATGAACTCTCCAAGGGAACCTGGAGGGCGATACATGACAAGGATGTTAAGCTTGAATGGGCTAGTGACTGTGACAGCATGGAATTCAAATGAGGAGATAGACAGATGGGTCAGGGGAGAAAGAGAGAATGTCCACTTAGGAGAGATGGGGATTCCTGTGCCACCACCGCACTGACCAGATGCTCTCTGGGTATGCGAGAACACATGGTCAGACGAGGAGAGAGCTGTAGGAGTAGCAGTGTTTTCTGTGGTAATCCATGTTTCCGTCAGCGCCAAGAAGTCGAGGGACTGGAGGGTAGCATAGGCTGAGATTAACTCTGCCTTTTTGGCCGTAGAATGGCAGTTCCAGAGGCTGCCGGAGACCTGGAACTCCAGGTGTGTGGTGCGTGCAGGGACCACCAGGTTAGAGAGGCAGCAGCCACGCAGTGTGAGGCGTTTGTATAGCCTGTGCGGAGAGGAGAGAACAGGGATAGACAGACGCATAGTTGACAGGCTACAGAAAATGGCTACAATAATGCAAAGGAGATTGGAATGAAATGAAATGAACTAAACATCTGGGAAAGTGAGAGAGCGGGGCCTCCCTCACTTACGTTTCACTGAAACACCCAAATATAACTCTCCCAACTTCCACCTCAGAAACCATAATTGTTGTAAACTACAGCGGTTCAATGTTTTCTAGGAATAGACTAACTTAGTTTATTCAGCTAGCTATTAAATTGCTTGGATCATAAAAATCTTTGCACTGCCTTATTTCTAGACCTTTCCAAGACCTTCAACACTGTTGACCATCACATTCTCATTCAAAGGTTGACTGATATAGGCCTGGATCAGGCTTCTTGCAAGTGGTTTGAGAAGTATCTGTCAGACAGGACTCAACGTGTGATCTCTCATGGTGTTAAGTCTAGTTTCCTGGATATAAAGGTGTACCGCAGGGGTCGGTACTGGGACCTGTTCTCTGGATATAAAGGTGGACCGCAGGGGTCGGTACTGGGACCTGTTCTCTTTACTATATGTATAAATAACATTGGTATATCTGTTAAAATGTGTAATATTAATCTGTATTCCATTGCCCCAACTGTTGACCAGGCGTTGTTAGAGCTCTAATCCTTGTTACCTTACAGAAAGCCCTGGTTGGTTTGAAACCTGTACTTAATGTGGGCAAGACTAAACACATGTATTTAGTAATTGATCGGGCTCCCGCCTATAAATATCTGGGCATTAAACTAATTCCTCAGCAATCAACACACAATACCCCACAATGACAAAGTGAAAACAGGTTTTATAAAAAAACATAAATATCTTATTTACATAAGTATTCAGCCCCTTTGCTATGAGACTCGAAATTGAGCTCAGGTGCATCCTGTTTCCACTGATCATCCTTGAGATGTTTCTACAACTTGATTGGAGTCCACCTGTGGTAAATTTCAATTGATTGGACATGTTTTGGAAAGGCACACACGTCGATGTAAGGTCCCACAGTTGACAGTGCATGTCAGAGCAAAAGCCATGAGGACGAAGGAATTGTCCGTAGAGCTCCGAGACAGGATTGTGTCTGGGGAAGGGTACCAAAACATTTCTGCAGCATTGAAGGTCCCCAAGAACACAGTGGCCTCAATCATTCTTGAATGGAAGAAGTTTGTAACCACCAAGACTCTTCCTAGAGCTGGCCGCCAGCCAAACGGAGCAATTGGGGGAGAAGGGCCTTGGTCAGGGAGGTGACTATGAACATGATGGTCACTCTGACAGAGCTCCAGAGTTCCTCTGTGGAGATGGGAGAACCTTCCAGAAGGATCACCATCTCTGCAGCACTCCACCAGGCCTTTATGGTAGAGTGGCCAGACGGAAGCCACTCCTCAGTAAAGGCACATGACAGCCCGCTTGGAGTTTGCTAAAATGCACCTAAAGACTCTCAGACCATGAGAAACAAGATTCTCTGGTCTGATGAAACCAAGATTGAACTCTTTGGCCTGAATGCCAACTGTCACGTCTGGAGGAAACCTGGTACCATCCCTACAGTGAAGCATGGTGGTGGAAGCATCATGCTGTGGGGATGTTTTTCAGTGGCAGGGACTGAGAGACTAGTAAGGATCGAGGCAAAGATGAACGGAGCAAAGTGCAGAGAGATCCTTGATGAAAACCTGCCCCAGAGTGCTCAGGACATCAGACTGGGGCGAAGGTTCACCTTCCAACAGGACAATGACCCTAAGCACAGCTAAGTCAACACAGGAGTGTCTTTGGAACAAGTCTCTGAAGGTCCTTAAGTGGCCCAGCCAGAGCCCGGACTTGAACCCGATCAAACATCTCTGGAGAGACCTGAAAATAGCTGTGCAGCAACGCTCCCCATTCAAACGGACAGAGCTTGAGAGGATCTGCAGAGATGAATGGGAGAATCTCCCAAATACAGGTGTGCGAAGCTTGTGAAGCGCCATACCCAAGAATACTCAAGGCTGTAATCGCTGCCAAAGGTGCTTCAACAAAGTACTGAGTAATTGTGGTCCTCTGTAGCTCAGCTGGTAGAGCACGGCGCTTGTAACGCCAAGGTAGTGGGTTCGATACCCGGGACCACCCATACACAAAAAAAATGTATGCACGCATGACTGTAATTCGCTTTGGATAAAAGCGGCTGCTAAATGGCATATTATTATTTATTATTAAAGGTTCTGAATACTTATGTAAATGACATATTTCCTTTTAATTATTTTTAATAAATTAGCAAAAGTCTAAAAACCTGTTTTTGCTTTGTCATTATGGGTTATTGTGTGTAGATTGATGAGTGAAAAAAACAATTTAATCAATTTTAGAATAAGGCTGTAACGTAACAAAATGTGTAAAAAGTCTAGGGGTCTGCCTGACTGCCTGTCTGTCTGGTTCCAAATCAATCTCTCTCTTCTGTAACTATAATCTTTCTCATCTCCTCTGCAAAGGCGAGACTCATTAGGGCTTCATTTAGACATTAACACAGTGTGTGTGTGTTGTGTGTGTGTGTGTGTGTGTGTGTTTGTGTGCGTGTGTGGGTCCTTGTGTACGTGCATGCGTGTGTGTGTGTTTCCAATGCGTCCATGTGTTTGTTTGTGTGTAGATTGCTGACTCAAAAGGCTAACTTCAGACATGCTGCGTTCTCCAGACTGACTCGTTGTAGAGAAACATAAATACTGGATATAAACAAATACAAATGCAGCATGTCTGATGTTCATAAGGTATTGATTACATACTTGTTTTTCAAGATGACATTTTCAAAACGGTGACAGAAATTAGTTGTACAGGAAACAAGCACTGGCCTCTGTCCCTAATGGGCCCTGGTCGAAAGGGTCTGTGGTGATGGTCTGTAGTGATGGTCTTTTGTGATGGTCTGTAGTGATGGTCTGTAGTTATGGTCTGTAGTGATGGTCTGTAGTGATGGTCTGTTGTGATGGTCTGTTGTGATGGTCTGTAGTGATGTTTTTGTAGTGATGGTCTGTTGTGATGGTCTGTAGTTATGAATCATGTTTGGAGAACAGGGCTGTAGTTATGAATCATGTTTGGAGAACAGGGCCCGGCATCTTAAGGCTAAATTCATCATTTGAACTTTAGTAGGAGCATCGTTAAATCTGTTTCCTAAAACCATCGTTAATAATGTTATAATATAACGCCTGCCTCAGACCACTCGTAGAACAGCTACGTGCGTCTCAGACCACTCGTAGAACAGCTACGTGCGTCTCAGACCACTCGTAGAACAGCTACGTGCGTCTCAGACCACTCGTAGAACAGCTACGTGCGTCACAGACCACTCGTAGAACAGCTACGTGCGTCTCAGACCACTCGTAGAACAGCTACGTGCGTCACATTATACAGAACATATCTCTGCTGAACATAGAATCATAGAGCTTATCCGTCTCTCCTCGACCAAAGGATAAGAAGACGCTTCAAATGAAAACTGAGATGACTGCATTACAATATAAATAGCCTACCAGTATAGACTATCTGCCGATATATTTTTATATACAGTATTTCATGTTCATTCAATAGTCATTTTTTTCTCTATTTGGCTACTGTCAAATGTTTGCCTCAATATATTTCATGAAGTGTAGCCATGATCTTGATTGAGTGCATGATGATAGGGTAGGCATTAGAATAAGCCGCCTCAATATTTTTAACCATAGGTGATCATATCTCTCTAAAGAACTGATCCGTCGTCAGTATTGTGTAATAATTCGAAATGTTAAGGTAAGATTTGATTGGAGAAAGCTGATCTGAGAGCAGAGCTTCCTTTCTTTCCATCCTACCAGTATGACACATGCCTCAACGACGCACTTAGTGAACGTTCTCTCTGCGTGGTGCTTTATTGAAAAACATCTTTGGCTGTTGTAGAAAAGATGAATCGTTGAAAGACTTGTTAGTTCCATCCCTGTCGGGAACCTGGGCCCAGGTCTGTAGTGATGAATCATGGACGAATGTGGTGTATGTGCATCTGTCCATTAAATTCTCTCCCTCTCGCTCTCTCTCTCTCTATCCCCTTCGCTCACCTCTCTCTCTCTCTCTCTCTCTCTCTCTCTCTCTCTCTCTCTCTCTCTCTCTCTCTCGCTCTCTCTCTCTCTCTCGTCTCTCTCTCTCTCTGTCTCTGTCTCTGTCTCTGTCTCTGTCTCTGTCTCTGTCTCTGTCTCTGTCTCTGTCTCTCTCGTCTCTGTCTCTGCACTCTCTCTCTCTCTCTCTCTCTCTCTCTCTCTCTCTCTCTCTCTCTCTCTCATCTCTCTCTCTCTCTTCTCTCTCTCTCTCTCTCTCTCTCTCTCTCTCTCTCTCTCTCTCTCTCTCTCTCTCTCTCTCTCTCTCTCTCTCTCTCTCTCTCTCTCTCTCTCTCTCTCTCTCTCTCTGTCACTCTCTCTCTCAATCTAAACATTAGATTTACCACATATCTCCCCTCTCCTCATCAACATTGGCATTCAATAAGTTGTTGTTGGTGGTAAAGTCTGGCTAGGGCAGGTCTAGTTAAGTGTTGTTGGTGGTATAGTCTGGCTAGGGCAGGTCTAGTTAAGTGTGTTGGTGGTATAGTCTGGCTAGGGCAGTTCTAGTTAAGTGTTGTTGGTGGTATAGTCTGGCTAGGGCAGGTCTAGTTAAGTGTTGTTGGTGGTATAGTCTGGCTAGGGCAGGTCTAGTTGAGTGTTGTTGGTGGTATAGTCTGGCTAGGGCAGGTCTAGTTAAGTGTTGTTGGTGGTATAGTCTGGCTAGGGCAGGTCTAGTTAAGTGTTGTTGGTGGTATAGTCTGGCTAGGGGCAGGTCTAGTTAAGTGTTGTTGGTGGTATAGTCTGGCTAGGGCAGTTCTAGTTAAGTGTTGTTGGTGGTATGGTCTGGCTAGGGCAGTTCTAGTTAAGTGTTGTTGGTGGTATAGTCTGGCTAGGGCAGGACTAGTTAAGTGTTGTTGGTGGTATAGTCTGGCTAGGGCAGTTCTAGTTAAGTGTTGTTGGTGGTATAGTCTGGCTAGGGCAGTTCTAGTTAAGTGTTGTTGGTGGTATAGTCTGGCTAGGGCAGTTCTAGTTAAGTGTTGTTGGTGGTATAGTCTGGCTAGGGCAGTTCTAGTTAAGTGTTGTTGGTGGTATAGTCTGGCTAGGGCAGGTCTAGTTAAGTGTTGTTGGTGGTTTAGTCTGGCTAGGGCAGGTCTAGTTAAGTGTTGTTGGTGGTATAGTCTGGCTAGGGCAGGTCTAGTTAGGGTGTTGTTGGTGGTATAGTCTGGTAGGGCAGGTCTAGTTATGTTGTTGGTGGTATAGTCTGCTAGGGCAGTCTGTTAAGGTTGTGTGGTATAGTCTGGCTAGGGCAGTTCCAGTTAAGTGTTGTTGGTGGTATAGTCTGGCCAGGGCAGGTCTAGTTAAGTGTTGTTGGTGGTATAGTCCGCTAGGACAGTTCCAGTTAAGGTTGTTGGTATAGTCTGGCTAGGGCAGGTCTAGTTGCGTTGTTGGTGGTATAGTCTGGCTAGGGCGGTCTAGTTGAGTGTTGTTGGTGGTATAGTCTGGCTAGGGCAGGTCTAGTTAAGGTTGTTGGTGGTATAGTCTGGCTAGGCAGGTCTAGTTAAGTGTTGGTGGTATAGTCTGGCCAGGCAGGTCCAGTTAAGCGTTGTTGGTGGTATAGTCTGGCTAGGGCAGGTCCAGTTAAGGGTTGTTGGGTATAGTCTGGCTAGGGCAGGGTCTAGTTAAGTGTTGTTGGTATATTCAGGGGACCAGTTGGGCGTTGTTGGTGGTATAGTCCGGCCAGGGCAGGTCAGTTGGTGTTGTTGGTGGTATATCTGGCTAGGGCAGGTCCAGTTAGGTGTTGTTGGTTGCTGGAAGCCGGCAGGGAAGGCCAGTTGGGTGTTGCTGGTGGTATAGTCTGGCTAGGGGCAGGTCTAGTTAAGTGTTGTTGGTGGTATAGTCTGGCTAGGGCAGGTCTAGTTATGTTGTTGGTGGTATAGTCTGGCTAGGGCAGGTTAGTTAAGTGTTGTTGGTGGTATAGTCTGGCTAGGGCGGTCTTGGTGTTGGTGGTATAGTCTGGCTAGGGCAGGTCTAGTTAAGTGTTGTTGGTGGTATAGTCTGGCTAGGGCAGGTCTAGTTAAGGTGTTGTTGGTGGTATAGTCTGGCTAGAGGCAGGTCTAGTTAAGTGTTGTTGGTGGTATAGTCTGGCTAGGGCAGGTCTAGTTAAGTGTTGTTGGTGGTATAGTCTGGCTAGGGCAGGTCTAGTTAAGTGTTGTTGGTGGTATAGTCCGGGGTTAGGGCAGGTCTAGTTAAGGGTTGCTGGTGGTATAGTCTGGCTAGGGCAGGTCTAGTTGGGTTGTTGGTGGTATAGTTGGCTAGGGCAGGTCAGTTGGCGTTGTTGGTGGTATAGTCTGGCTAGGGCAGGTCTGTTAAGGCGTTGGTGGTATAGTCTGGCTAGGCAGGTCCAGTTATGTTTTGGTGGTATAGTCTGGCTAGGGCAGGTCTAGTTAGGGTTGTTGGTGGATAGTCTGGCCAGGGGCAGGTCAGTTGGTTTGTTGGTGGTATAGTCTGGCAGGGCAAGGTCCAGTTAGTGTTGTTGGTGGATAGTCTGGCAGGGCAGGTCTAGTTAGCGTTGTTGGTGGTATAGTCGGCCAGGGCAGGTCCAGTTGGGTGTTGTTGGTGGTATAGTCTGGCTAGGGCAGGTCCAGTTGAAGGTGTTGTTGGTATAGTCTGGCTAGGGCAGGTCCAGTTGGTGTTGTTGGTGGTATAGTCCGGCAGGGCAGGTCTCAGTTAAGTGTTGTTGGTGGTATAGTCGGCAGGGGCAGGTCTAGTTATGTTGTTGGTGGCATGGTCCGGGCTAGGGCAGGTCTAGTTAAGTGTTGTTGGTGGTATAGTCTGGCTAGGGCAGGTCTAGTTAAGTGTTGTTGGTATAGTCTGGCTAGGGCAGGTCCAGTTATGTTGTTGGTGGTATAGTCGGCTAGGCAGGTCTAGTTAAGGTTGTTGGTGGTATAGTCTGGCTAGGCAGGTCTAGTTAAGGGGTATAGTCTGGTAGGGAGTCATAAGTGTTGTTGGTGGTATAGTCTGGCCAGGGGCAGGTCCAGTTAGTTTGTTCGGTATAGTCGCTAGCAGGTCTAGTTAAGTGTTGTTGGTGGTATAGCGGCTAGGGCAGGTCTCAGTTGGGGGTTGTTGGTGGGTTAGTCTGGCCAGGAGCAGGTCCAGTTGGTGTTGTTGGTGGTATAGTCCGGCCAGGGCAAGGTCAGTTAGGGTGTTGTTGGTGGTATAGTCTGGCCAGGGCAGGTCTAGTTAAGTGTTGTTGGTGGTTATAGTCTGGCCAGGGCAAGGTCCAGTTAGTGTTGTTGGTGGTATAGTCTGGCTAGGGCATAGGTCTAGTTGAGTGTTGTTGGTGGTATAGTCTGGCTAGGGCAGGTCTAGTTGAGCGTTGTTGGTGGTATAGTCTGGCAGGCAGTCTAGTTAAGGTTGTTGGTGGTATAGTCTGGCCAGGGCAGGTCTAGTTGGTGTTGTTGGTGGTATAGTCTGGCTAGGGCAGGTCTAGTTAAGTGTTGTTGGTGGTATAGTCTGGCTAGGGCAGGTCTAGTTAAGTGTTGTTGGTGGATAGTCTGGCTAGGGCGTCTAGTTAGGGTTGTTGGTGGTATAGTCTGGCTAGGGCAGGTCTAGTTAAGGTGTTGGTGGTATAGTCTGGCTAGGGCAGGTCTAGTTGAGTGTTGTTGGTGGTATAGTCTGGCTAGGGCAGGTCTAGTTAGTGTTGTTGGTGTATAGTCTGGCTAGGGCAGGCTAGTTAGTGTTGTTGGTGGTATGGTCTGGCTAGGGCAGGTCTAGTTAAGTGTTGTTGGTGGTATAGCGTCTGGCTAGGGGCAGGTCTAGTTAAGGTTGTTGGTGGTATAGTCTGGCTAGGCAGGTCTAGTTAAGTGTTGTTGGTGGTATAGTCTGGCTAGGGAGGTCTAGTTAAGTGTTGTTGGTGTATAGTCTGGCTAGGGCAGGTCTAGTTAAGGTTGTTGGTGGTATAGTCTGGCAAGGGGAGTCTAGTTAAGTGTTGTTGGTGGTATAGTCTGGCTAGGGCAGAGTCTAGTTAGGGCTGTTGGTGGTATAGTCCGGCTAGGGGCAGGCTAGTTAAGTGTTGTTGGTGGTATAGTCTGGCTAGGGCAAGGTCTAGTTAAGTGTTGGTGGTATAGTCTGGCTAGGGCAGGTCTAGTTAGGGGTTGTTGTGGTATAGTCTGGCTAGGGCAGGTCCAGTTAGGTGTTGTTGGTGGTATAGTCTGGCTAGGGCAGGTCTAGTTAAGGCGTTGTTGGTGGTATAGTCTGGCTAGGGCAGGTTCAGTTAGTGTTGGTGGTATAGTCTGGCTAGGGCAGTCTAGTTGGGCGTTGCTGGTATAGTCCGGCTAGGGCAGGTCCAGTTGATGTTGTTGGTGGTATAGTCTGGCTAGGGGTCCAGTTAGGGTTGTTGTTGGTGGTATAGTCTGGCTAGGGCAGGTCTAGTTAGGTGTTGTTGGTGGTATAGTCTGGCTAGGGCAGGTCTAGTTAGTGTTGTTGGTGGTATAGTCTGGTAGGGCAGTTCTAGTTGGGGTTGTTGGTGGTATAGTCCGGCTAGGGCAGGTCCAGTTAAGGTTGTTGGTGGTATAGTCTGGCTAGGGCAGGTCTAGTTGAAGGTTGTTGGTGGTATAGTCTGGCTAGGGCAGGTTCAGTTGAAGTGTTGTTGGTGGTATAGTCTGGCCAGGGCAGGTCTAGTTAGGCGTTGTTGGTATAGTCTGGCTAGGGCAGGTCTAGTTGGTGTTGTTGTGGTATAGTCGGCAGGGCAGTCTAGTTAAGTGTGTTGGTGGTATGGTCTGGTAGGGCAGGTCCAGTTAGGTGTTGTTGGTGTATAGTCTGGCTAGGGCAGGTCCAGTTAGTGTTGTGGTGGTATAGTCTGGTAGGGCAGGTCTAGTTAAGTGTTGTTGGTGGTATAGTCTGGCTAGGGCAGGTCCAGATGGGTGTTGTTGGTATAGTCTGGCTAGGCAGGTCCAGTTAGGTGTTGTTGGTGGTAAGTCTGGCTAGGGCAGGTCTAGTTAGGTGTTGTTGGTGGTATAGTCTGGCTAGGGCAGGTCCAGTTAGGTGTTGTTGGTGGTATAGTCTGGCCAGGGAGCGTCCAGTTGGTTGTTGGTGGTATAGTCTGGCTAGGGCAGGTCTAGTTAAGTGTTGTGGTGGTATAGTCTGGCTAGGGCAGTCTAGTTAGGTGTTGTTGGTGGTATAGTCTGGCTAGGGGCAGGACTAGTTGATGTTGTTGGTGTATAGTCTGGCTAGGGCAGGTCCAGTTGGGGTTGTGGTGATAGTTGGTAGGGCAGTTCTAGTTAGGGTTGTTGGTGGTATAGTCTGGCTAGGGCAGGTCTAGTTGAGTGTTGTTGGTGGTATAGTCTGGCTAGGGCAGGTCTAGTTAGTGTTGTTGGTGGTATAGTCCGGCTAGGGCAGGTCCAGTTAAGTGTTGTTGGTGGTATAGTCTGGCTAGGAAGGGTCCAGTTAGCGTTGTTGGTGGTATAGTCTGGCTAGGCAGGTCAGTTGTGTTGTGGTGTATAGTCTGGGCAGGGCAGGTCCGAGTTAGGGTTGTTGGTGTATAGTCCGGCCAGGGAGCGTCCAGTTAAGTGTTGTTGGTGGTATAGTCTGGACAGGGAGGTCTAGTTGGTGTTGCTGGTTAGTCTGCAGGGCGGTCCAGTGTTGTTGGTGGTATAGTCTGGCGGGCAGGTCTAGTTGGTGTTGTTGGTGGATGTCGGCTCAGGGCAGGTCTAGTTGGTGTTGTTGGTGGTATAGTCTGGCTAGGGAAGGTCTAGTTGGTGTTGTTGGTGGTATAGTCTGGCCAGGGCAGTCCAGTTAGAGCGTTGTTGGTGGATAGTCTGGCTAGGGCAAGTCTGTGGCAAGTGTTGTTGGTGGTATAGTCTGGCCAGGGGCAGGTCCAGTTGAGGTTGTTGGTGGTATAGTCCGGCCAGGGCAGGTCCAGTTAAGTGTTGTTGGTGGTATAGTCTGGCTAGGCAGGTCTAGTTGGCGTTGTTGGTGGTATAGTCCGGCTAGGGCAGGCCCAGTTAGGCGTTGTTGGTGGTATAGTCTGGGGGCAGGTCTAGTTGGGGTGGGGGAAGTCCGGACAGGAAGGGTCAGTTGGCGGCTGGTGGCATAGTCCGGCCAGGGCAGGTCCAGTTGGCGTTGTTGGTATAGTCCGGCTAGGCAGGTCTAGTTAAGTGTTGTTGGTGGTATAGTCTGGCTAGGGCAGGTCTAGTTAAAGTGTTGGTTGGTGGATAGTCTGGAGGGCAGGTCTAGTTAGTGTTGTTGTGGTATAGTCCGGCCAGGCAGGTCTAGTTAGTTTGTTGGTGGTATAGTCTGGCTAGGGCAGGTCAGTTGGTGTTGTTGGTGGTTTAGTCTGGCTAGGGCAGGTCTAGTTAGGCGTTGTTGGTGGTATAGTCTGGGCAGGCAGGTCTAGTTAAGTGTTGTTGGTGGTAGTCTGGCTAGGGCAGGTCTAGTTGGTGTTGTTGGTGGTATAGTCTGGCTAGGGCAGGTCCAGTTGGGCGTTGTTGGTGGTATAGTCTGGCCAGGGCAGGTCCAGTTAAGCGTTGTTGGTGGTATAGTCTGGCTAGGGCAGGTCTAGTTATGTTGTTGGTGGTATAGTCTGGCTAGGGCAGGTCTAGTTAGGCGTTGTTGGTGGTATAGTCTGGCTAGGGGCAGGTCCAGTTTGGGCGTTGCTGGTGGTATAGTCTGGCCAGGGCAAGGTCTAGTTGGGTTGCTGGTGGTATAGTCTGGCTAGGCAGTCTAGTTGGTTGTTGGTGGCATAGTCGGCTAGGGCAGATCCAGTTAGGTGTTGTTGGTGGTATAGTCGGGCTGGGCAGGTCTAGTTAAGTGTTGTTGGTGGTATAGTCTGGCTAGGGCAGGTCTAGTTAAGTGTTGGGTGGTATAGTCCAGCTGGCAGGTCTAGTTGAGAGTTGTTGGTATAGTCTGGCTAGGGCAGGTCCAGTTGAGCGTTGTTGGTGGTATAGTCTGGCCAGGGGCAGTCTAGTTAGGCGTTGTTGGTGGTATAGTCTGGCCAGGGCGTCTAGTTGTGTTGTTGGTGGTATAGTCTGGCTAGGGCAGGTCTAGTTAGGTTGTGGTGGTATAGTCGGCTGGGAGGTCTAGTTGGGTTGTGGTATAGTCTGGCTAGGGCAGGTCCAGTTGGGTGTTGTTGGTGGTATAGTCGGCAGGGGCAGGTCCAGTTGGGCGTTGTTGGTGGTATAGCTGGCTGGGCAGGTCTAGTTGAGGTTGTTGGTGGATAGTCTGGCCAGGGCAGGTCTAGTTAAGTGTTGTTGGTGGTATAGTCTGGCTAGGGCAGGTCTAGTTAAGTGTTGGTGGTATAGTCTGCGCTAGGGCAGGTCTAGTTGGTGTTGTTGGTGGTATAGTCTGGCTAGGGGCAGGTCTAGTTGGGTTGTTGGTGGTATAGTCTGGCTAGGGCAGGTCCAGTTGTGTTGTTGGTGGTATAGTCTGGTAGGGCAGGTCCAGTTAAGCGTTGTTGGTGGTATAGTCCGGGCCAGGGCAGTCAGTTGAGTGTTGTTGGTGGTATAGTCTGGCCAGGGCAGGTCTAGTTGGGTTGTTGGTGGTATGTCTGGCTAGGGCAGGTCCAGTTGGTGTTGTTGGTGGTATAGTCTGGCTAGGCAGGTCCTAGTTGGCGTTGTTGGTGGTATAGTCTCGAAGGCAGGTCCAGTTAAGGTTGTTGGTGGTATAGTCTGGCTAGGGCAGGTCTAGTTGGGTGTTGTTGTGGTATAGTCTGGCTAGGGGCAGGTCTAGTTGGCGTTGTTGGTGGTATAGTCTGGCTAGGGCAGGTCCAGTTGGGTTGTTGGGCATAGTCTGGCTAGGGCAGGTCTAGTTGGGTGTTGTTGGTGGTATAGTCTGGCTAGGGCAGGTCCAGTTAGGGTTGTTGGTGGTATAGTCTGGCTAGGGCAGGACCAGTTGGGCGTTGTTGGTGGTATAGTCTGGCTAGGGGCAGGTTAGTTGGGGTTGTTGGTGGTATAGTCCGGCTAGGGCAGGTCAGTTAGGTGTTGCTGGTGGTATGGTGCAGGAGAGTGTTGGAGGGATAGTCCGGCTAGGGAGGTCAGTTGGGTTGGTGGTTGTGGCTAGGGGAGTTCAGTGGGCGTGCCGGCGGATAGTAGGGAGGTCCAGGGAGTTGTTGGTGGTATAGTCTGGCTAGGGCAGTTCCAGTTGGGTTGTTGGTATAGTCTGGAGGGCAGGTCCAGTTGGGGTTGTTGGTGGATAGTCCGGAGGCCAGCTGGGCTGGTGGCAGCAGAGGTCTAGTTAAGTGTTGTGGTGGTTTAGTCTGGCTAGGGCAGGTCTAGTAAGTGTTGTTGGTGGTATAGTCTGGCTAGGGCAGGTCTAGTTGGTGTTGTTGGTGGTATAGTCCGGCTAGGGCAGGTCCAGTTGAGTGTTGTTGGTGGATAGTCTGGCTAGGGAGGTCTAGTTAGGCGTTGTTGGTGGTATAGTCTGGCTAGGCAGGTCCAGTTGGGTGTTGTTGGTGGTATAGTCTGGCCAGGGCAGGTCCAGTTGGTGTTGTTGGTGGTATAGTCCGGCTAGGGCAGTTCTAGTTGGTGTTGTTGGTGGTATAGTCTGGCTAGGGCAGTCTAGTTAAGTGTTGTTGGTGGCATAGTCTGGCCAGGGCAGGTCAGGGTGTTGTTGGTGGTATAGTCTGGCTAGGGCAGGTCTAGTTGACGTTGTTGGTGGTATAGTCTGGCTAGGGCAGGTCCAGTTAGGCGTTGTTGGTGGTATAGTCTGGCCAGGGCAGGTCTAGTTGGGTTGTTGGCGTGGTATAGTCTGGCCAGGGCAGGTCTAGTTAGGCGTTGTTGGTATAGTCTGGCCAGGGCAGGTCTAGTTGAAGTGTTGTTGGTGGTAGTAGTCTGGCTAGGGCAGGTCTAGTTGGTGTTGTTGGTGGTATAGTCTGGCTAGGGCAGGTCAGTTGGTGTTGGTGGTATAGTTGGCAGGGCTAGGTCCAGTGGGTTGTTGGTGGTATAGTCTGGCAGGGCAGGTCTAGTTAAGTGTTGTTGGTGGTATAGTCTGGTAGGGAGGTCCAGTTGGTGTTGTTGGTGGTATAGTCCGGCTGGGCAGGTCTAGTTAAGTGTTGTTGGTGGTTTAGTCTGGCTAGGGCAGGTCTAGTTAAGTGTTGTTGGTGGTATAGTCGGCTAGGGCAGGTTAGCTGGCGTTGTTGGTGGTATAGTCTGGCTAGGCAGGTCTAGTTGGTGTTGTTGGTGGTATAGTCTGGCTAGGGCAGGTCTAGTTAAGTGTTGTTGGTGGTATAGTCTGGCTAGGGGCAGGTCTAGTTAGGTGTTGTTGGTGGTAAGTCTGGCCAGGGCGGTCCATGAGTGTTGTTGGTGGTATAGTCTGGCTAGGGCAGGTCTAGTTGGTGTTGTTGGTGGTATAGTCTGGCTAGGCAGGTCTCAGTTAATGTTGTTGGTGGTATAGTCCGGCTAGGGCAGGTCCAGTTAAGGTTGTTGGTGGTATAGTCTGGCCAGGGCAGGCAGTTGCGTTGTTGGTGGCATAGTCGGCTAGGGCAGCAGTCCAGTTGTGTGTTGTTGGTGGTATAGTCTGGCTAGGGCAGGTCTAGTTGGCGTTGTTGTGGTATAGTCTGGCCAGGGCAGGTCCAGTTGGGCGTTGTTGTGGTATAGTCTGGCTAGGGCAGGTCCAGTTGTGTTGCTGGTGGTATAGTCGCTAGGGCAGTCCAGTTGAGTGGGTACAGTCCGGCCAGGAAGGCCAGTTGCGTTGGTGGTATAGTCTGGCTAGGGGCAGGTCTAGTTGGGCGTTGTTGGTATAGTCCGGCCAGGGGAAGTCCAGTTAGGTGTTGTTGGTGGTATAGTCTGGCCAGGGCAGGTCCAGTTAAGTGTTGGTGGTATAGTCTGGCTAGGGCAGGTCCAGTTGGGGTGGTGGTATAGTCCGGCTAGGGCAGGTCAGGTTGGGTTGCTGGCGGTATAGTCGGCTAGGCAGGTCCAGTTGAGCGGTGTTGGTGGCTTAGTCCGGCTAGGGCAGGTAGTGGGTTGTTGGAGGTATAGGTCCGGCTAGAGGTCCAGCTGGGGTTGGTGGTGGCATAGTCCGGCCAGGGCAATCCAGTTAGTGTTGTTGGTGGTATAGTCTGGGCTAGGAAGGTCCAGTTGGCGTTGTTGGTGGTTTAGTCTGGCTAGGGCAGGTCAGTTAAGTGTTGTGGGGTATAGTCTGGCTAGGGCAGGTCTAGTTAAGTGTTGTTGGTGGTATAGTCCGGCTAGGGCAGGTCTAGTTAAGTGTTGTTGGTGGTATAGTCTGGCTAGGGCAGATCTAGTTAGGTGTTGTTGGTATAGTCTGGCCAGGGCAGGTCCAGTTAAGGTTGTTGGTGGTATAGTCTGGCTAGGAGTCAGTTAGGTTTGTTGGTGGTATAGTCTGGCTAGGGCAGGTTAGTTAAGTGTTGTTGTGGCATAGTCTGGCTAGGCAGGTCTAGTTAGGTTGTTGGTGGTATAGTCCGGCTAGGGCAGGTCAGTTGGGCGTTGTTGGTGGTAAAGTCTGGCTAGGCAGGTCCAGTTAAAGCGTTGTTGGTGGATAGTCTGGCTAGGGCAGGTCCAGTTGGTGTTGTTGGTGGTATAGTCTGGCAGGGCAGGTCTAGTTGATGTTTTGGTGGTATAGTCTGGCTAGGCGGTCTAGTTAAGTGTTGTTGGTGGTATAGTCTGGCCAGGGCAGGTCAGTGGGTTGTTGGTGGTATAGTCTGGCTAAGGCAGGTCTCAGTTGTGTTGTTGGTGGTATAGTCCGGCTAGGGAGGTCAGTTGTGTTGGTGGTATAGTCTGGTAGGGCAGGTCTAGTTGGGTGTTGTTGGTGGTATAGTCTGGTAGGGCAGGTCTAGTTGATGTTGTTGGTGGTATAGTCTGGCTAGGGCAGGTCCATGAAGCAGTGTTGTCGCTGGTGGTATAGTCAGGCAGGTTAGTTAAGTGTTGTTGGTGGTATAGTCCTGGCTAGGGCAGGTCTAGTTGGTGTTGTTGGTGGTATAGTCTGGTAGGGCAGGTCTAGTTGGTGTTGTTGGTGGTATAGTCTGGCTAGGGCAGGTCTAGTTAAGTGTTGTTGGTGGTATAGTCCGGCCAGGGCAGGTCCAGTTAGGGTTGTTGGTGTATAGTCTGGCAGGGCAGGTCCAGTTGGCGTTGTTGGTGGTATAGTCTGGAGGGGTAGGTCTAGTTAAGGTTGTTGGTGGTATAGTCCGGCTAGGGCAGGTCTAGTTAAGGTGTTGGTGTATAGTCCGGCAGGGCAGTCCAGTTGCGTTGTTGGTGGCATAGTCTGCCAGGGGGTCCAGCTGACAGGACAGTCTGGTAGAGTTGTTGGTGGCATGTCTGGTAGGGCAGGTCCAGTTGGCGTTGCTGGCGAGTCCGGCCAGGGGCAGGTCCAGTTGGTTGCTGGTATAGTCTGGCCAGGGGGCAGGTCCAGTTGGTTGTTGGTGGTATAGTCTGGCTGAGGCAGGTCTAGTTAGGTTGTTGGTGGTATAGTCTGGCTAGGGCAGGTCTAGTTAAGTGTTGTTGGTGGTATAGTCTGGCTAGGGCAGGTCTAGTTAAGTGTTGTTGGTGGTTTAGTCTGGCTAGGGCAGTCTAGTAAGTGTGTTGGTGGTATGGTTGGCTAGGGCAGTGTAAAGTTTTGGTGTATAGTCCGCTAGGCAGGTCTAGTTGGAGTGTTGGTGGTAAGTGGAGGAGGTAGTGGGTTGTGGTGGAGTCCGGAAAGCAGTTGGCTGGTGGTATAGCCGCCAGGGCAGTAGTTGGGTTGCTGGTGGCATAGTCGGACAGGGCAGGTCCAGTTAAGGGTGCCGGGTACAGTCGGTAGGGCAGTTGTTGGCGTTGTTGGTGGCACTAGTCGGCCAGGGCAGTTCCAGTTGGCGTGTTGGTGGCAACGTCCGGCTAGGCAGGTAGTTGGGCGTTGTTGGGTACGGAGGAGGTAGTGGGTTGGCGTACAAGTTGGGATAGTCCGGCAGGGAGTAGTTGGGTGGGGCATGTCGGAGGGAGGTCTAGAAGCTTGTGGTATAGTAGGGAGTCAGCGGGGTGTGGCGGCATAGCGGCCAGGCAGCAGTGGCGCTGCGGGCACAGTCCGGCCAGGGCAAGGCGTGGTTGTTGGTGGCATAGTCCGGCCAGGGCAGGTCCAGTTAAGTTGCTGGTGGATAGTCTGGCCAGGGCAGGTCCAGTTGAGGTTGCTGGTGGTATAGTCCGGCTAGGAGGTCAGTTGAGTGTTGTTGGTGGTATAGTCTGGCTAGGGGCAGTCTAGTTTGTTGGTGGTATAGTCTGGCTAGGGCAGGTCCAGTTGAGCGTTGTTGGTGGTGCATAGTCGGCCAGGGCAGGTCTAGTTAGGGTTGCTGGTGGTTTAGTCCGGCTAGGGCAAGGTCTAGTTGGTGTTGTTGGTGGTAAGTCTGGCAGGGGCAGGTCTAGTTAGGGTTGTTGGTGGTATAGTCTGGCTAGGGCAGGTCTAGTTGGCGTTGTTGGTGGTATAGTCTGGCTAGGGCAGGTCCAGTTAAGGTGTTGTTGGTGGTATAGTCGGCTAGGGCAGGTCTAGCTAGGTGTTGTTGGTGGTATAGTCTGGCTAGGGAGGTCCAGTTAGGTGTTGTTGGTGGTATAGTCTGGCTAGGGCAGGTCAGTTGGCGTTGTTGGTGGTATAGTCTGGCTAGGGCAGGTCTAGTTGGTGTTGCGGTGGTATAGTCTGGCCAGGGCAGGTCTAGTTAACGTTGTTGGCGGTATAGTCCGGCTAAGGCAGGTCCAGTTAGGGTTGTTGGTGGTATAGTCTGGCTAGGGCAGGTCTAGTTAAGTGTTGTTGGTGGTATAGTCTGGCTAGGGCAGGTCTAGTTAGGTGTTGTTGGTGGTATAGTCTGGCTAGGGCAGGTCTAGTTAGGTGTTGTTGGTGGTATAGCTGGCAGGGCAGGTCTAGTTAGGTGTTGTTGGGGAAGGGAGGCAGTCCAGTTGGCGTTGTGGTGGTATAGTCTGGCTAGGGGCAGGTCTAGTTGGTGTTGTTGGTGGTAAGTCTGGCTAGGGCAGGTCTAGTTGGGTTGTTGGTGGTATAGTCTGGCTAGGGCAGGTCTAGTTAAGTGTTGTTGGTGGTATAGTCTGGCTAGGGCAGGTCTAGTTGTTGTTGTTGGTGGTATAGTCTGGCTAGGGCAGGTCTAGTTAAGTGTTGTTGGTGGTATAGTCTGGCTAGGGCAGGTCTAGTTGGTGTTGTTGGTGGTATAGTCTGGCTAGGGCAGGTCTAGTTAAGTGTTGTTGGTGGTATAGTCTGGCTAGGGCAGGTCTAGTTGAGTGTTGTTGGTGGTATAGTCCGGCTAGGGCAGGTCTAGTTAGGTGTTGTTGGTGGCCTATAGTCTGGCTAGGGCAGGTCCAGTTAGGTGTTGCTGGTGGTATAGTCCGGCTAGGGCAGGTCCAGTTGGGTGTTGTTGGTGGTATAGTCTGGCTCAGGGCAGGTCTAGTTGGCGTTGTTGGTGGTATAGTCTGGCTAGGGCAGGTCTAGTTGGTGTTGTTGGTGGCATAGTCTGGCTAGGGCAGGTCGTAGGTTGTTGGTGGTATAGTCTGGCTAGGGGCAGGTTATTAGGTTTTGGTGGTATAGTCTGGCTAAGGCAGGTCAGTTAGGGTTGTTGGTGGTATAGTCTGGCTAGGCAGGTCTAGTTAAGGTTGTTGGTGGTATAGTCTGGCTAGGGCAGGTCTAGTTAGTGTTGTTGGTGGTATAGTCCGGCTAGGGGCAGGTCTAGTTAGGTGTTGTTGGTGGTATAGTCTGGCTAGGCAGGTCCAGTTAAGTGTTGTTGGTGGTATAGTCTGGCTAGGCAGGTCTAGTTGAGTGTTGTTGGTGGTTTAGTCTGGCTGGGCAGGTCCAGTTGGGGTTGTTGGTGGCATAGTCTGGCCAGGGCAAGGTCCAGTTAAGTGTTGTTGGTGGTATAGTCTGGCTAGGGCAGGTCCAGTTGGTGGTTGTTGGTGGTATAGTCTGGCTAGGGCAGGTCCAGTTGGCGTTGTTGGTGGTATAGTCCGGGCCAGGGCAGGTCCAGTTGCTGTTGTTGGATAGTGGGCATAGGGCAGGGGAAGGTCCAGTGGTTGTTGGTGGTATAGTCCGGCCAGGGGCAGGTCCTAGTTGGCGTTGCTGGTGGTATAGTCTGGCTCAGGGCAGGTCCAGTTAGCGTTGTTGGTGGTATAGTCTGGCTAGGCAGGTCCAGTTAGGTGTTGTTGGTGGTATAGTCCGGCTAGGGCAGGTCAGTTAGGTGTTGTTGGTGGTATAGTCTGGCCAGGGCAGGTCTAGTTAGGGTGTTGGTGGTATAGTCCGGCTAGGGCAAGTCCAGTTGGGTGTTGGTGGTATAGTCTGGCTAGGGCAGGTCCAGTTGGAGTGTTGTTGGTGGTATAGTCTGGCTAGGGCAGGTCTAGTTAGTTGTTGGTGGTATAGTCTGGCTAGGGCAGGTCTAGTTAAGTGTTGTTGGTGGTATAGTCTGGCTAGGGCAGGTCTAGTTGGCGTTGTTGGTGGTATAGTCCGGCTAGGGCAGGCTAGTTGTGTTGTTGGTGGTATAGTCTGGCTAGGGCAGGTCTAGTTGTGTTGTTGGTGGTATAGTCTGGCAGGGCAGATCTAGTTAATGTTGTTGCTGGTGATAGTCTGGCTAGGCAGGTCTAGTTGGGTTAGTGGTATAGTCCGGCCAGGGCAGGTCTAGTTAAGCGTTGTTGGTGGTATAGTCGGCCAGGGCAGGTCTAGTTACAGGTTGTTGGTGGTATAGTTGGTAGGGCAGGTCCAGTTAAGTGTTGTTGGTGGTATAGTTGGCTAGGGCAGTCAGTTGGACAGTTTTGGTGGTATAGTCTGGCTAGGGCAGGTCCAGTTGGCGTTGTTGGTGGCATAGTCTGGCCAGGGCAGGTCCAGTTAAGTGTTGTTGGTGGTATAGTCTGGCTAGGGCAGGTCCAGTTGGTGTTGTTGGTGGTATAGTCTGGCTAGGGCAGGTCTAGTTGGTTGTTGGTGGTATAGTCTGGCTAGGGCAGGTCCAGTTGGCGTTGTTGGTGGCATAGTCTGGCTAGGCAAGGTCTAGTTGGTTGTGGTATAGTCGCTAGGGCAGGCTAGTTGGGTTGTTGGTGGTATAGTCCGGCTAGGGCAGGTCCAGTTAGGTTGTTGGTGGTATAGTCTGGCTAGGGCAGGTCCAGTTGGCGTTGTTGGTGGCATAGTCCGGCTAGGGCAGGTCTAGTTAGGTGTTGTTGGTGGTATGTCTGGCTAGGCAGGTCTAGTTAAGGTTGTTGGGATGTCTGGCTAGGGCAGGTCTAGTTGTTGTTGGTGGTATAGTCTGGCTAGGGCAGGTCTAGTTGAGTGTTGTTGGTGGTATAGTCTGGCTAGGGCAGGTCTAGTTAAGTGTTGTTGGTGGTATAGTCTGGCAGGCAGGTCTAGTTGGTGTTGTTGGTGGTATAGTCTGGCCAGGGGCAGGTCTAGTTGGGCGTTGTTGGTGGTATAGTCCGGCTAGGGCAGGTCTAGTTGGGTGTTGTTGGTGGTATAGTCCGGCTAGGGCAGGTCTAGTTAAGCGTTGTTGGTGGTATAGTCTGGCTAGGGCAGGTCTAGTTAAGGTTGTTGGTGGTATAGTCGGCCAGGGCAGGTAGTTGGGTTGTGGTGGTATAGTCGTAGGGCAGGTTAGCTAGGGTTGTGGTGGTATAGTCCGGCCAGGGCAGTAGTTGGGGTTGCAGGAAGGCAGGTCCAGGTGGTAGGGTGGGAGGTCCATGGGTTGTTGGTGGTTAGTCGGCGGGCAGGTCCAGTTGAGCGTTGGTGGTATAGTCTGGCTAGGGCAGGTCCAGTTGGTGTTGTTGGTGTATAGTCGGCTAGGGCAGGCTAGTTGGGTTGTTGGTGGTATAGTCTGGCTAGGGCAGGTCTAGTAGGGGTTGTTGGTGGCATAGTCTGGCTAGGGCAGGTCTAGTTGGCGTTGTTGGTGGTATAGTCTGGCTAGGGCAGGTCTAGTTAAGTGTTGTTGGTGGTATAGTCTGGCTAGGGCAGGTCTAGTTAGGTTGTTGGTGGTATAGTCTGGCTAGGCAGGTCTAGTTGTGTTGTTGGTGGTATAGTCTGGCTAGGGCAGGTCTAGTTAGTGTTGTTGGTGGTATAGTCTGGCTAGGGCAGGTCTAGTTAAGTGTTGTTGGTGGTATAGTCTGGCTAGGCAGGTCCAGTTGGTGTTGGTGATAGTCTGGCTAGGGCAGGTCCAGTTAAGTGTTGTTGGTGGTATAGTCCGGCTAGGCAGGTCCAGTTAGGCGTTGTTGGTGGTATAGTCTGGCTAGGGCAGGTCTAGTTGGGCGTTGTTGGTGGTACAGTCCGGCTAGGGCAGGTCCAGTTGGCGTTGTTGGTGGTATAGTCTGGCTAGGGCAGGTCCAGTTAGGGCGTTGTTGGTGGTATAGTCCGGCCAGGGCAGGTCCAGTTGGGCGTTGTTGGTGGTATAGTCTGGCCAGGGGCAGGTCTAGTTGGTGTTGTTGGTGGTATAGTCCGGCTAGGGCAGGTCTAGTTAGTGTTGTTGGTGGTATAGTCCGGCTAGGGCAGGTCTAGTTAGGTGTTGTTGGTGGTATAGTCTGGCTAGGGCAGGTCCAGTTGGGTGTTGTTGGTGGTATAGTCTGGCTAGGGCAGGTCTAGTTAAGTGTTGTTGGTGGTATAGTCTGGCTAGGGCAGGTCTAGTTAAGTTGTTGGTGGTATAGTCCGGCTAGGGCAGGTCTAGTTAGTGTTGTTGGTGGTATAGTCTGGCTAGGGCAGGTCTAGTTAGGGTTGTTGGTGGTATAGTCTGGCTAGGGCAGGTCCAGTTGAGTGTTGTTGGTGGTATAGTCTGGCTAGGGCAGGTCTAGTTAGGTGTTGTTGGTGGTATAGTCTCTAGGGGCAGGTCTAGTTGAGCGTTGTTGGTGGTATAGTCTGGCCAGGGCAGGAAGTAGTTGGTTGTTGGTGGCATAGTCCGGCTTAGGGCAGGTCCAGTTAAGTGTTGTTGGTGGTATAGTCCGGCTAGGGCAGGTAGTTGGTGTTGGTGGTATAGTCTGGCTAGGGCAGGTTAGTTAGGTGTTGTTGGTGGTATGGTCTGGCTAGGGCAGGTCTAGTTGCTTGTTGGTGGTATAGTCTGGCTAGGGCAGGTCTAGTTAGGGTTGTTGGTGGCATGGTCTGGCTAGGGCAGTCTAGTTGGGTTGTTGGTGGTATAGTCTGGCTAGGGCAGGTCCAGTTAGTGTTGTTGGTGGTATAGTCTGGCTAGGCAGGTCTAGTTAAGTGTTGTTGGTGGTATAGTCCGGCTAGGGCAGGTCTAGTTGGTGTTGTTGGTGGTATAGTCTGGCTAGGGCAGGTCTAGTTAAGGTTGTTGGTGGTATAGTCTGGCTAGGGCAGGTCCAGTTGGCGTTGTTGGTGGCATAGTCCGGCCAGGGGCAGGTCTAGTTAGTGTTGTTGGTGGTATAGTCCGGCTAGGGCAGTTCAGTTAGTGTTGTTGGTGGTATAGTCTGGCTAGGGCAGGTCCAGTTGGGGTTGTTGGTGGTATAGCTGGCTAGGGCAGTCCAGTTAGTGTTGTTGGTGGTATAGTCTGGCTAGGGCAGGTCTAGTTGGGTTGTTTTGGGTGGGTATAGTCTGGCTAGGGCAGGTCTAGTTAAGTGTTGTTGGTGGTATAGTCTGGCTAGGGCAGTCCCAGTTGGTGTTGTTGGTGGTATAGTCTGGCTAGGGCAGGTCCTAGTTAAGTGTTGTTGGTGGTATAGTCTGGCTAGGGCAGGTCCAGTTGGTTGTTGGTGGTATAGTCTGGCTAGGGCAGGTCCAGTTGGGTGTTGTTGGTGGTATAGTCTGGCCAGGGCAGGTCCAGTTGGCGTTGTTGGTGGTATAGTCGGCCAGGGGCAGCCAGTTGGGGGTGGCATAGTCCGGCTAGGGCAGTCCAGTTGGCGTTGCTGGTGGTATAGTCTGGCCAGGCAGGTCCAGTTAGCGTTGTTGGTGGTATAGTCCGGCTAGGGCAGGTCTAGTTAAGTGTTGTTGGTGGTTTAGTCCGGCTAGGGCAGGTCTAGTTGCGTGTTGTTGGTGGTATAGTCCGGGCCAGGGCAGGCCAGTTAGCGTTGTTGGTGGTATAGTCTGGCTAGGGCAGGTCTAGTTGAGCGTTGTTGGTGGCATAGTCTGGCTAGGGCAGGTCCAGTTGGAGTGTTGTTGGTGGTATAGTCTGGCTAGGGCAGGTCCAGTTAATGTTGTTGGTGGTATAGTCTGGCTAGGGCAGGTCCAGTTAGGCGTTGTTGGTGGTATAGTCTGGCTAGGGCAGGTCTAGTTGGGCGGTTGTTGGTGGTATAGTCTGGCTAGGGTAGGTCTAGTTAGGGTGTTGGTGGTATAGTCTGGCTAGGGCAGGTCCAGTTGATGTTGTTGGTGGCATAGTCCGGCTAGGGCAGGTCCAGTTAGTGTTGTTGGTGGTATAGTCCGGCTAGGGGCAGGTTCCAGTTGAGGTTGTTGGTGGTATAGTCCGGCTAGGGCAGGTCCAGTTAGGTGTTGTTGGTGGTATAGTCTGGCCAGGGCAGGTCCAGTTGAGCGTTGTTGGTGGTATAGTCCGGGCTAGGGCAGGTCTAGTTAGGTTGTTGGTGGTATAGTCCGGCTAGGGCAGGTCTAGTTAGGTGTTGTTGGTGGTATAGTCTGGCTAGGGCAGGTCTAGTTGGGTGTTGTTGGTGGTATAGTCCGGCTAGGGCAGGTCTAGTTAAGTGTTGTTGGTAAGTCCGGCTAGGGCAGGTCTAGTTGAGTGTTGTTGGTGGCATAGTCTGGCTAGGGCAGGTCTAGTTGGCGTTGTTGGTGGTATAGTCTGGCTAGGGCAGTTCTAGTTAAGTGTTGTTGGTGGTATAGTCTGGCTAGGGCAGGTCCAGTTAAGTGTGTTGTGGTATAGTCTGGCTAGGGGCAGGTCCAGTTGGGGTTGGTGGTATAGTCTGGCTAGGGCAGTCAGTTGGGCGTTGTTGGTGGTATAGTCGGCTAGGGCAAGGTCTAGTTAAGGCGTTGGTGGTATAGTCCGGCCAGGGCAGGTCCAGTTGGGCGTTGTTGGTGGTATAGTCCGGCCAGGGCAGGTCCAGTTGGGTTGCTGGTGGTATAGTCTGGCTAGGGCAGTTCCAGTTGGCGTTGTTGGTGGTATAGTCCGGCTAGGGCAGTTCAGTTGGCGTTGTTGGTGGTATAGTCCGGCTAGGGCAGGTCTAGTTGGTGTTGTTGGTGGTGTATAGTCCGGCTAGGGCAGGTCCAGTTAAGGTTGTTGGTGGTATAGTCGGCTAGGGCAGGCTAGTTGAGGTTGTTGGTGGTATAGTCTGGCTAGGGCAGGTCCAGTTAAGGGTTGTTGGTGGTATAGTCCGGCCAGGGGCAGGTCCAGTTAAGTGTTGTTGGTGGTATAGTCTGGCTAGCAGGCTAGTTAGTGTTGTTGGTGGTATAGTCTGGCTAGGGCAGGTCTAGTTAAGTGTTGTTGGTGGTATAGTCTGGCTAGGGCAGGTCCAGTTAAGTGTTGTTGGTGGTATAGTCTGGCTAGGCAGGTCTAGTTGAGTGTTGTTGGTGGTATAGTCTGGCTAGGGGCAGGTCTAGTTGGGTTGTTGGTGGTATAGTCCGGCTAGGGCGGGTCTAGTTAGTTGTTGGTGGTATAGTCTGGCCAGGGGCAGGTCTAGTTAGTGTTGTTGGTGGTATAGTCTGGCTAGGGCAGGTCCAGTTAAGTGTTGTTGGTGGTATAGTCCGGCTAGGGCAGGTCAGTTAGTGTTGTTGGTGGTATAGTCTGGCCAGGGCAGGTCTAGTTAAGTGTTGTTGGTGGTATAGTCCGGCTAGGGCAGGTCTAGTTAAGTGTTGTTGGTGGTATAGTCTGGCTAGGGGCAGGTTAGTTGGGTGTTGTGGTGGTATAGTCCGGCTAGGGCAGGTCCAGTTAAGTGTTGTTGGGTATAGTCTGGCTAGGGCAGATCCAGTTAGTGTTATTGGTGGTATAGTCTGGCCAGGGCAGGTCCAGTTAAGTGTTGTTGGTGGTATAGTCTGGCGAGGGCAGGTCCAGTTGGTGTTGTTGGTGGTATAGTCTGGCTAGGGCAGGTCCAGTTGGGCGTTGTTGGTGGTATAGTCTGGCTAGGCATTCAGTTAGCGGTTGTTGGTGGTATAGTCTGGCTAGGGCAGGTCCAGTTGGTGTTGTTGGTGGTATAGTCGGCTAGGGCAGGTCCAGTTGGTGTTGTGGTATAGTCTGGCAGGCAGGTCTAGTTGGTGTTGGTGGTATAGTTGGTAGGGCAGGTCCAGTTGGGTTGTTGGTGGTATAGTCTGGCTAGGGCAGGTCTAGTTGGTGTTGTTGGTGGTATAGTCCGGCTAGGGCAGGTCTAGTTGAGGCGTTGGTGGTATAGTCCGGCTAGAGGTCTAGTTGGCGTTGTTGGTGGTATAGTCCGGCTAGGGCAGGTCCAGTTGAGCGTTGTTGGTGGTATAGTCCGGCCAGGGCAGGTCTAGTTAGGCGTTGTTGCGGTATAGTCTGGCCAGGGCAGGTCTAGTTGGCGTTGCTGGTGGTATAGTCCGGCTAGGGGCAGGTCCAGTTGGGTTGTTGGTGGTATAGTCTGGCTAGGGCAGGTGTAGTTAAGTGTTGTTGGTGGTATAGTCCGGCTAGGGCAGGTCCAGGGCGTTGCTGGTGGTATAGTCTGGCTAGGGCAGGTCTAGTTAGATTGTTGGTGGTATAGTCTGGCTAGGCAGGTCTAGTTGAGGTTGTTGGTGGTATAGTCTGGCTAGGGCAGGTCCAGTTGGTGTTGTTGGTGGTATAGTCCGGCTAGGGCAGGTCTAGTTGGCGTTGTTGGTGGTATAGTCTGGCTAGGGCAGGTCCAGTTAAGTGTTGTTGGTGGTATAGTCTGGCCAGGGCAGGTCTAGTTAAGGTGTTGGTGGTATAGTCTGGCTAGGGCAGGTCTAGTTGGCGTTGTTGGTATAGTCCGGCTAGGGCAGGTCTAGTTGGCGTTGTTGGTGGTATAGTCCGGCTAGGGAGGTCTAGTTGAGTGTTGTTGGTGGTATAGTCCGGCCAGGGCAGGTCCAGTTAAGCGTTGTTGGTGGATAGTCTGGCTAGGGCAGGTCTAGTTTGGCGTTGTTGGTGGATAGTCTGGCTAGGGCAGGTCTAGTTAGGTGTTGTTGGTGGTATAGTCTGGCTAGGGCAGGTCTAGTTGGTGTTGTTGGTGGTATAGTCTGGCTAGGGCAGGTCTAGTTGGCGTTGTTGGTGGTATAGTCCGGCTAGGGCAGGTCCAGTTAAGTGTTGTTGGTGGTATAGTCTGGCTAGGGCAGGTCCAGTTGGCGTTGCTGGTGGTATCAGTCTGGCTAGGGCAGGTCCAGTTGGGGTTGTTGGTATAGTCGGAGGGCAGGTCCAGTTAAGCGTTGTTGGTGGTTTAGTCCGGCTAGGGCAGGTCCAGTTAGTGTTGTTGGTGGTATAGTCTCGGCTACGCAGGTCTAGTTAAGTGTTGTTGGTGGTTTAGTCTGGCTAGGCAGGTCTAGTTAAGTGTTGTTGGTGGTATAGTCTGGCTAGGGCAGGTCTAGTTAAGTGTTGTTGGTGGTATAGTCTGGCTAGGGCAGTTCTAGTTCTAGTTGCCTAATTAAATCAGTGCAGTTTGAAGTGCTGAATGCTTGTGGGACTGCGAAGTGTTGAAGAAAAAGCTTTATTTTAGTTGTTGGGTGTCTTTTCTTCACCTCTGCTAGTTCATAAGTAATGAGTGTTTAGTTCTTCAGTCTTAGTTTTTCAGCTGTAACCGACGGTCTTATCAAGCGGAAGTGTTGTCGTCGAAACCAAGACAGTTCAGCCGAAGTTGTCCTGCAGAGTTATGAGATGAAGCCTTAACACCACTCTCTCACCTGAGTATCTTACCTGAGTATCTTACCTGAGTATCTCACCTGAGTATCTTACCTAGTTATTTTCAGATGATCTAATTTTTTCTCTTTGTAGCTTTGGCAACTACACTACTCATTCAAGGTTTTATCTTTAATTTTTACTTTTTTTCTACATTGTAGAATAATAGTGAAGACATCAAAACTATGAAATAACACATATGGAATCAGTGTTAAACAAACCAAAATATATTTTATATTTCAGATTCTTTAAATAGCCACCGTTTGCCTTGATGACAGCTTTACACTCTTGGCATTCTCTGATCACTACTTTTTATTTTATTTTTCATCCCTCTCTCCTCCAACCCACTCAGCCCAGATGGTCAGATACTCTCTCCTCTTCTATCCTATCTTCGCTTCCTTCTGCCAAAAGTCAAAGGTCTAATGTTTTAAAAACATACTGATGAGCTAGTTAAAAAGCTAAGATTTAAAGCAGGCTTCTTTTAAAGAAATAGATGCGGTCAAACTGGGGTCAAACTGCACCATTTAGTTTCTCTCCGTCACCCACACACTTTCAACATTTAGATAAAAAGCATTTTACCTTTTCATTGTGTTAATGATGGAGGATTGGTTGATTTCCAATTTTTAAGTATACATTTTTTCACGATGATTATCGTCCAACCCATCGGGTATCTCACTGCATCCCCATATGCCACGTCTTGAAATATCCAGACGGACTAATTAAAAGTAAACTCCATTGTAATACTTATAACAGCCAAGTTTCTAACACCGCCCATAACTTTGGGACTTTATAGCAATCCCAGAAGGCATGGATCATTGAGTAATTGTTAGTTTTAAACGTAAGAAATGACTCTGTATAATAAATTCTATACATCATTTTATACTGGATTAAGTGTCCATTTTCCTTAACTGTAATGTTGTTAGTTCTGTCCCAACACTCCCTCCATCTTGTGACAATATCAGTTCTTTTTAAGTATTGGTTCCAATAATTCATATTTTTTTCTAAGAGATTGTTAGTTGGATAGGCCTCTGCAAGGTTTTGATACCATGATGACCTTTTCTGGCTCAAATAATATTTCTCAAGATTGCTAAAAAATGTCCCTTCTACTTTTCTTTCCTTCAATGAGCAGGTTTTTATAACCCAACCCGATCTGTACTTCTCCACAACTTTGTCCCTGACCTGTTTGGAGAGCTCCTTAGTCTTCATGGTGCCGGTTGCTTGGTGATGCCCCCTTGCTTGGTGGTGCCCTCTTACTTAGTGGTGTTGCAGACTCTGGGGCCTTTCAGAACAGGTGTATATTTACTGAGATCATGTGACAGATCATGTGACACTTAGATTGCACACAGGTGGACTTTATTTAACTAATTATGTGACTTCTGAAGGTAATTGGTTGCACCAGATCTTATTTAGGGGCTTCATAGCAAAGGGGGTGAATACATATGCACGCACCACTTTTCCGTTATTTATTTTTAAATATTTTTTGAAAAATTTTTTTTTTTCATTTCACTTCACCAATTTCAACTATTTTGTGTATGTCCATTACATGAAATCCAAATAAAAATCAATTTCAATGACAGTTTGTAATGCAAAAATATAGGAAAAACGCCAAGAGGGATGAAAACTTTTGCAAGGCACTGTAGGTATACAGTGTTGTAACAATGTGCAAATAGTTAAAGTACAAATGGGAAAATAAATAAACATAAATATGGGTTGTATTTACAATAGTGTTTGTTTTCACGGTTGCCCTCTTGTGGCAACAGGTCACAAATCTTGCTGCTGTGATGGCACACTGTGGTTTTTCACCCAGTAGGTAAGGTAGTTTATCAAAATTAGGTTTGTATTTCCCTGTAATCTGAGGGAAATATGTGTCTCTAATATGGTCATACATTTGACAGGAGGTTAGGAAGTGCAGCTCAGTTTCCAAATCGTTTTGTGGGCAGTGTGCACATAGCCTGTCTTTTCTTGAGAGGCAGGTCTGCCTACGGCGGCCTTTCTCAATAGCAAGGCTATGCTCACTGAGTCTGTACATAGTCAAAGCAGGAGGAGGGGACAGGCAGAAGAACCATGTGTCTTGGTAATCTGGATCTCGCATTTTCAAATAGCCTAAAGTTAGCCTCTTCTTCCCTGAGTCAATACATGCTAGAAACACCTTTGACAATGATTACAGCGGTGAGTCTTCCTTGGTAAATCTCTAAGAGCTTTAAACACCTGGATTATACAATATTATAATCCTCGAAAATAACCTCTCACTCAACGTCAACAAAACAATGGAGATGATCGTGGACTTCAGGAAACAGCAGAGGGTGCACCTCCCTATCCACATCGACGGGACCGCAGTTGAGAAAGTGGAAAGCTTCAAGTTCCTTGGCGCACACATCACCGACAAACTGAAATGGTCCACCCACACAGACAGTGTGGTGAAGAAGGCGCAACAGAGCCTCTTCAACCTCAGGTGGCTGAAGACATTTGGCTTGGCACCAAAAACCCTCACAAACCTTTACAGATGCACAATTGAGAGCATCTTGTCGGGCTGTATCACCACCTGGTACGGCAACTGCAATCGCCCGCAACGTCAGGGCTCTCCAGAAGGTGGTGCGGTCTGCTGAACGCATACCGGGGCAAACTACCGCCTCCAAAACACCTACAGCAACGCATGTCACAGGAAGGTCAAAAAGATCATCAAGGACATCAACCACCCGAGCCACTGCCTGTTCACCCCGTTATAATCCAGAAGGCGAGGTCAGTACAGGTGCATCAAAGCTGGGACAGAGAGAATGAAAAACAGCTTCTATCTCAAGGCCATCAGACTGTTAAATAGCCATCACTTTGCCATGGTTAAATGGGTGGTTCGTGCTTTCAGTTTTCCGCGAACGCTGCCATCTATCCAGGGTTTGGTTAGGGTATGTTTTAATAGTCACAGTGGGTACGACATCTCCCTATACACTTCCTTATAAACCCACTCACCGAATCAGCTACCCGGAACATATCCCAGTCCGCGTGGTCAAAACAATCTTGAAGCATGGATTCCGATTGGTCAGACCAGCGTTGAATAATCCTAAGCACGGGTGCTTCCTGTTTGAGTTTCTGCCTATAGGAAGGGAGGAGCAAAATGGAGTCGGGTCAGATTTGCCGAAAGGAGGGCAGGGGAGGGCCTTGTATGCATAGCGGAAATTAGTGTAACAATGGTCCAGCGCTTTTTCCAGAGAGTGCTACAGTCAATATGCTGATAGAATTTAGGTAGCCTTTTTCTCAAATTTGCTTTGTTAAAATCCCCATCTACAATAAATGCAGCCTCAGGAATATGGTTTCCAGTTTGCATAAGGTCCAGTGAAGTCATTGAGGGCCGGTGGTATCGGCTTGAGGGGGGTTATACACGGCCGTGACTATAACCAAAGAGAATTCTCTTGGGAGAAATACGGTCGGCATTTGATTGTGAGGAATTCTAGGTCAGGTGAACAAAATGACTTGAGTTCCTGTATGTTGTTACAATTACACCATGAGTCATGAGTTATTCTTCCCGGAGAGATGTTTATTCCTGTCCCGCGATGTAGAGAACCCAGCTGGCTGTATGGACGGGACAGTATATCCCGGGAGAGCCATGTTTCGTGAAATAGAGGATGTCTCTCTGGCCTTGCCCTGATCTCGTCCACTTTGTTATCTAGGGATCGGACATTAGCGAGTAATATACTCGGAAGTGATGGGTGGTGTGGCGCCCCTCAGTCTGGACTAGGAGACCGCCCGGCCCTCCTCCGGTGGCGTTGTTTTGGGCGGCCTCTGGGAATCAGTTCAAATGCCCTGGGTGGTGCGAACAAAGGATCCGCTTGTCTTGTTAGGGTGGAGACAGAGAGTTATTATTGTCTTCTTAGGTGTAGACACAGGGTTATATTGTCTTATTAGGATGTAGACAGAGGGTTATTATTGTCTTGTTAGGGTGTAGACAGAGGGTTATTATTGTCTTGTTAGGTGTAGACAGAGGGTTAGTATTGTCTTGTTAGGGGTGTAGACAGAGGGTTATTATGGTCTTGTTAGGGTGTAGACAGAGGGTATTATTGTCTTGTTAGGGTGGAGACAGAGGGTTATTATTGTCTCATTAGGATGTAGACAGAGGGTTATTATTGTCTTGTTAGGGTGTAGACAGAGGTTAGTATTGTCTTGTTAGGGTGTAGACAGAGGGTATTATTGTCTTGTTAGGGTGTAGACAGAGGATGATCAGTCTTGTTAGGGTGGAGACAGAGAGTTATTATTGTCTTGTTAGGGTGTATACAAAGGGTTATTATTGTCTTGTTAGGGTGTAGACAGAGGGTTAGTATTGTATTGTTATGGTGTAGACAGAGGCCTGTCAGGAAGTCCAGGATCCAGTTGCAGAGGGAGGTGTTTAGTCCCAGGGTCCTTTGCTTGGTGATGAGCTTTGAGGGCACTATGGTGTTGAACGCTGAGCTGTAGTCAATGAATAGCATTCTCACATAGGTGTTCTTTTTCCAGGTGTGATTGCATGATCTGTGGATCTGTTGGGGCGGTATACAAATTGGAGTGGGTCTAGAGTTTCTGGGATAATGTTGTTGATGTGAGCCATGACCAGCCTTCCAAAGCACTTCATTGCTACAGACGTGAGTGCTACGGGTCGGTAGTCATTTAGGCAGGTTACCTTATTGTTCTTGGGCACGGGGACTATGGTGGTCTGCTTGAAAACATGTTGGTATTACAGACTCAGACATGGAGAGATTGAAAATGTCAGTGAAGACACTTTGCCAGTTGGTCAGCACATGCCGGAGTACACGCCCTGGTAATCTGTCTGGCCCCTGCGGCCGTGAATGATGACCTGCTTAAAAGTCTTACTCAAATCGGCTACGGAGATCGCGGATCACACAGTCGTCCGGAACAGCTGATGCCTCATGTATCTTTCAGTGTTACTTACCTCGAAGTGCATAGCAGTAATTTAGCTGGTCTGGTAGGCTTGTGTCACTGGGCAGCTCATGGCTGGGCTTCCCTTTGTAGTCTGTAATAGTTTGCAGCCCTGCCACATCCGACGAGCATCGGAGCGGTGTAGTACGATTCAATCTTAGTCCTGTATTGACACTTTGCCTGTTTGATGGTTCGCGAGGGCATAGTGGGGATTTCTTATAAGCCCCAGTTTAGAGTCCCGCTTGTTAGGGTGTAGACAGTGGTTGGGGTATGCACATACAGTCACTGTTGGGACGACGCCATCGATGCACTTATTGATGAAGCCAGTGACTAATGTGGTGTACCTCAATGCCATCGAAAATCCCGAACATATTCCAGTCTGTGCTAGCAAAAACAGTCCTGTAGCTTAGCATCTCCTTCATCTGACCACTTTTTTATTAACCGAAGTTACTGGTGCTTCCTGCTTTAGTTTTTGCTTATCAGGAGGATATAATTATGGTCAGATTTGCCAAATGGAGGGCGCAGGGAGAGCTTTGTACGGCCTCTGTGTGTGGAGTAAAGGTGGTCTAGGAGTTGCACATGTGGCATGCTGGTAGAAATGAGGTAAAACAGATTTAAGTTTGTCTGCATTAAGGTCCCCGGCCACTAGGAGCACCACTTCTGGATGAGCATTTTCTTGTTTGCTCATGGCCTTAAACAGCTGTTGAGTGCGGTCTTAGTGCCAGTATCGGGTTTGTGGTGGTAAATAGACGATTATGAATAATATAGATGAGAACTCTCTGGTAGATACTGTGGTCTACAGTTTATCATGTGGTACTCTACCTGAGGCTAGCAATGCCTCGAGACTTCTTTAATATTTGACATTGCGCACCAGCTGTTACTGACAAATAGACACACACCCCGCCCCTTGTCTTACGAGACGTAGCTGCTCTGTCCTGCCGATGCATGGAAAACCCAGCCAGCTCTATATTATCCATGTCGTTGCTCAACCACGACTCGGTGAAACATAAGATATTACAGTTTTTAATGTCCCGCTGGTGTGATATTCTTGATCGGAGATCATCCATTTAGTTTTCCAATGATTGCACGCTGGCCAATAGAACGGATGGTAGTGGAGGTTTACTCAATCGCCTACGAATTCTCAGAAGGCAGCCCGACCTCCGCCCCATTTTTTCTCTGTCTTTTCTTCAGGCAAATTACGGGATTTGGGCCTGGTCTCGAGAAAGCAGATATCCTTTTGCGTCAGACTTGTTAAAGAAAAAAATCTTCGGACCAGTTCGAGGTGAGTAATCGCTGCTCTCATCTCCAGAAGTTATTTTGGTCATAAGAGACGGTAGCAGCAACATTATGTTCACAATAAGTAAAAATAAGTTACAAACTAACTAAATAGCACAGTTGGTTAGGGGGCCCGTGAAACGCAATTATATCATTATTAACAATCAGTGCTCCCACACTGATCGCGTAACGCCAACGAGCGTCTGCGTAGGCCAGGCGCTAAAATAGAATTTGGTTCTATTTATGACGCTCAACGCGCTGCAAGTCCCGCCTCTCCCATCTCCTCATTGGTTTTTAGGGGCATATACCCACGTGGGTGATTGAAAAGATGAACTGAGGTCCACACTCCAGTCCAGTTGGTGGTGGTAATGCACCAAAGTTGGTTGCCAACCGAATATAAAGTCAAAAGAAGAAGAAGACTGAAGGAGGAGAGATTACTAGAAACTATCTCGGTTTACCCTTTATCTGTGGATTAGTTGTCTGAGTAGAGGACCTTGTGCATTTCAGGTAAAATAACAACCCAATGTTTATATCCCAGGACAAATTAGCTATAAACAGCAAGCTAGCTAAGCTAAATTGCCATGAATGTTTAATGCTTTTTTGACCTGTCCCCAAATTCTAATATAGTTGGTTCAGAGTTTGTTTTGATATTTCAACCTGCATGTCCTGATCACATCTAGTGTGGATGGACAAAATCAACATGTGCGTGATGGTACACGCACACGCCCGGTCTAGTCAGCATGTAAGACTCACCTTGCTAACCCATTGTGGATAGGTGGCACAGTGGTCTAAGCAGTGACCTCCAACTCAACTGGGTTCAATCCCAGCTCTGAGAACTTATTTCACTTTTTTCTTTTTTTGGGGGGGGGGGCGGTTTTGACTGCTTCCCCAATGTACTGGGGACCTGCAAAAACATCACATTCCTTCTTGAATCTGGAGTGACATTTCTGGTTTTCCTGTCTGATCAGAGGACATAGAGGTGGGTGATGTCTGATCAGAGGACATAGAGGTGGATGATGTCTGATCAGAGGACATAGAGGTGGATGATGTCTGATCAGAGGACATAGAGGTGGGTGATGTCTGATCTGAGGACATAGAGGTGGGGATGTCTGATCAGAGGAATAGAGGTGGGGTGATGTCTGATCAGAGGACATAGAGGTGGGTGATGTCTGATCAGAGGACATAGAGGGTGGGTGATGTCTGATCAGAGGACATAGAGGTGGGTGATGTCTGATCAGAGGACATAGAGCTGGGTGATGTCTGATCAGAGGACATAGAGGTAGGTGATGTCTGATCAGAGGACATAGAGCTGGGTGATGTCTGATCAGAGGACATAGAGGTGGGTGATGTCTGATCAGAGGACATAGAGGTGGGTGATGTCTGATCAGAGGACATAGAGGTGGGTGATGTCTGATCAGAGGACATAGAGCTGGGTGATGTCTGATCAGAGGACATAGAGGTGGGTGATGTCTGATCAGAGGACATAGAGGTGGGTGATGTCTGATCAGAGGACATAGAGGTGGGTGATGTCTGATCAGAGGACATAGAGGTAGGTGATGTCTGATCAGAGGACATAGAGGTGGGGTGATGTCTGATCAGAGGACATAGAGGTAGGTGATGTCTGATCAGAGGACATAGAGGTAGGTGATGTCTGATCAGAGGACATTGAGGTGGGTGATGTCTGATCAGAGGACATAGAGGTGGGTGATGTCTGATCAGAGGACATAGAGGTGGGGTGAGTGATCAGAGGACATAGAGGTAGGTGATGTCTGATCAGAGGACATAGAGGTGGGTGATGTCTGATCAGAGGACATAGAGGTGGGTGATGTCTGATAAGAGGACATAGAGGTAGGTAATGTCTGATCAGAGGACATAGAGGTGGGTGATGTCTGATCAGAGGACATAGAGGTGGGTGATGTCTGATCAGAGGACATAGAGGTGGGTGATGTCTGATCAGAGGACATAGAGGTGGGTGATGTCTGATCAGAGGACATAGAGGTGGGTGATGTCTGATCAGAGGATATTGATGTGGGTGATGTCTGATCAGAGGACATAGAGGTGGGTGATGTCTGATCAGAGGACATAGAGGTGGGTGATGTCTGATCAGAGGACATAGAGGTGGATGGAATGTTCTATTCTCTATTACTCACTCCTACTCCCCTCTCTCTGTATGTTCTTCTTGGTGTCTCCCTCCTCTCTCATCTCTCTTCACTAGCAAGATGATTAGGAGGAGGAGAATACAGTATAAAGGTATGCATACACACACACACACCCCACGTAGTCTTGGCATTGCCCTGTAAATCATGTAGTCTTGGCATTGCCCTGTGAATCACGTAATCTTGGCATTGCCCGTGAATCACGTAATATTGGCATTGCCCCTATAAATTACGTAGCCTTGGCATTGCCATGTGAATCACGTAATCTTGGCATTGCCCGTGAATTACGTGAGCCTTGGCATTGCCCCTGTGAATCACGTAGTCTTGGCATTGCCCCGTGAAGGACGGAGGCTTGGCATTGCCAGTGAATCACGTAATCTTGGCATTGCCCTGTGAATTACGTAGCCTTGGCATTGTCCCTGTGAATCACGTAGTCTTGGCATTGCCCTGTGAAGGTGGTAGTCTTGGCATTGCCCCGTGAAGATTGTAGCCTTGGCATTGCCTTATGAAGGTTGTAGTCCTGGCATTGCCCCGTGAAGGTTGTAGTCTTTGGCACTGCCCGTGAAGGTTGTAGTCCTGGCACTGCCCCGTGAAGGTTGGGTAGTCTTGACATCAGCCCCGTGAAGGTTGTAGTCTTGGCATTGCCCCGTGAAGGTTGTAGTCTTGGCACTGCCCCGTGAAGGTTGTAGTCTTGGCACTGCCCCGTGAAGGTTGTAGCCTGGCATTGCCTTCATGAAGGTTGTAGTCCTGGCACTGCCCCCGTGAAGGTTGTAGTCCTGGCATTACCCCGTGAAGGTTGTAGTCCTGACATTGTCCCTGTGAAGGTTGTAGTCCTGACATCGCCCCGTGAAGGTTGTAGTCTTGGCACGCCCCCGTGAAGGTTGTAGTCTTGGCATTGCCCCGTGAAGGTTGTAGTCCTGGCATTGCCCGAGAAGGTTGTAGTCCTGACATCGTCCCCGTGAAGGTTGGTAGTCCTGGCACTGCCCCGTGAATGTTGTAGTCCTGGCACTGCCCCGTGAAGGTTGTAGTCCTGGCATGTCCCGTGAAGGCTGGAGTCTTGACATTGTCCCTGAGAAGGTTGTAGTCTTGGCATTGCCCCGTGAAGGTTGTAGTCTTGGCATTGCCCTGTGAAGGTTGTAGTCTTGGCACTGTCCCCGAGAAGGTTGTAGTCTTGGCATTGCCCCGTGAAGGTTGTAGTCTTGGCATTGCCCCGTGAAGGTTGTAGTCTTGGCATTGCCCCTGTGAAGGTTCTAGCCTTGGCATTGCCCTGTGAAGGTTCTAGCCTTGGCATTGCCCTGTGAAGAACGTAGTCTTGGCATTGCCCTGTGAAGGTTGTAGTCTTGGCAATGACCTGTGAAGGTTGTAGAGTCAGACGAGGCCAGACAGGCGGCACCGCCGCTCTGCAGGAATTTATGCGATTAATAACAGGAAGTCATCAGGGAGGACGTGTCGGGGCGGGACATGTCGTAGGTGAAACATGTCCCTTCTCCGCTCATCAGTACCCGAGTAACCTGCGGTCACTGTGCACTGCTTTTTGGCTTCGGGCAACGCAGATTTATCCTGCTCCCTGTCTCCCCATCACACACACTCACACCCTCCTCTCTCTCTCTCTCTCTCTCTCTCTCTCTCTCTCTCCCCCCTCAGTGAGATGGACTGATTGTGAGAGTGTGAGATGGACAGAGTGTGACATTGAGATGGACAGAGTGTGACAGTGGGATGGACAGAATGTGACAGTGTGAGATGGACAGAGTGTGACAGTGAGATGGACAGAGTGTGACAGTGTGATATGGACAGAGTGTGACAGTGAGATGGACAGAGTGTGACAGTGCGATGGACAGAGTGTGACAGTGTGAGATGGACAGAGTGTGACAGTGTGAGATGGACAGAGTGTGACAGTGTGAGATGGACAGAGTGTGACAGTGAGATGGACAGAGTGTGACAGTGAGATGGACAGAGTGTGACAGTGAGATGGACTGATTGTGACAGTGTGAGATGGACAGAGTGTGACATTGAGATGGACAGAGTGTGACAGTGAGATGGACTGATTGTGACAGTGTGAGATGGACAGAGTGTGACATTGAGATGGACAGAGTGTGACAGTGAGATGGACAGAATGTGACAGTGTGAGATGGACAGAGTGTGACAGTGAGATGGACAGAGTGTGACAGTGTGAGATGGACAGAGTGTGACAGTGCGATGGACAGAGTGTGACAGTGTGAGATGGACAGAGTGTGACAGTGTGAGATGGACAGAGTGTGACAGTGAGATGGACAGAGTGTGACAGTGAGATGGACAGAGTGTGACAGTGAGATGGACTGATTGTGACAGTGTGAGATGGACAGAGTGTGACATTGAGATGGACAGAGTGTGACAGTGAGATGGACTGATTGTGACAGTGTGAGATGGACAGAGTGTGACATTGAGATGGACAGAGTGTGACAGTGAGATGGACAGAATGTGACAGTGTGAGATGGACAGAGGTGACAGTGAGATGGACAGAGTGTGACAGTGGGAGATGGACAGAGTATGACAGTGAGATGGACAGAGTGTGACGAGCGCGATGGACAGAGTGTGACAGTGTGAGATGGACAGAGTGTGACAGTGAGATGGACAGAGTGTGACAGTGTGAGATGGACAGAGTGTGACAGTGTAAGATGGACAGAGTGTGAAATTGAGATGGACAGAGTGTGACAGTGAGATGGTCAGAGTGTGACAGTGTGAGATGGACAGAGTGTGACAGTGAGATTGTCAGAGTGTGACAGTGAGATGGACAGAGTGTGACAGTGAGATGGACAGAGTGTGACAGTGTGAGATGGACAGAGTGTGAAATTGAGATGGACAGAGTGTGACAGTGAGATGGTCAGAGTGTGACAGTGTGAGATGGACAGAGTGTGACAGTATGAGATGGACAGAGTGTGACAGTGAGATGGACAGAGTGTGACAGTGAGATGGACAGAGTTTGACAGTGAGATGGACAGAGTGTGACAGTGTGAGATGGACAGAGTGTGACAGTGAGATGGACAGAGTGTGAGTGAGATGGACAGAGTGTGACAGTGAGATGGACTGATTGTGACAGTGAGATGGACAGAGTGTGAGTGAGATGGACAGAGTGTAACAGTGTGATGGACAGAGTGTGACAGTGTGATGGACAGAGTGTGACAGTATAATGGACAGAGTGTGACATTGACATGGACTGATTGCAGAGAGTGTGAGATGGACAGAGTGTGACAGTGTGAGATGGACAGAGTGTGACAGTGAGATGGACAGAGAGTGACAGTGTGAGATGGACAGAGTGTGACAGTGTGAGATGGACACAGTGTGACAGTGAGATGGAAAGAGTGTGACAGTGAGATGGACAGAGTGTGACAGTGAGATGGACAGAGTGTGACAGTGAGATGGACAGAGTTTGAGTGAGATGGACAGAGTGTAACAGTGTGATGGACAGAGTGTGACAGTGTGATGGACAGAGTGTGACAGTGTAATGGACAGAGTGTGACATTGACATGGACTGATTTGTGAGAGTGTGAGATGGACAGAGTGTGACAGTGTGAGATGGACAGAGTGTGACAGTGAGATGGACAGAGAGTGACAGTGTGAGATGGACAGAGTGTGACAGTGTGACATGGACAGAGTGTGACAGTGAGATGGACAGAGTGTGACAGTGAGATGGACAGAGTGTGACAGTGAGATGGACAGAGTGTGATAGTGAGATGGACAGAGTGTGACAGTGAGATGGACAGAGTGTGACAGTGAGATGGACAGAGTGTGACAGTGAGATGGACAGAGTGTGACAGTGAGATGGACAGAGTGTGACAGTGAGATGGACAGAGTGTGACAGTGAGATGGACAGAGTGTGAATGTGAGATGGACAGAGTGTGACAGTGAGATGGACAGAGTGTGACAGTGAGATGGACAGAGTGTGACAGTGAGATGGACAGAGTGTGAATGTGAGATGGACAGAGTGTGACAGTGTGAGATGGACAGAGTGTGACAGTGAGATGGACTGATTGTGACAGTGAGATGGACAGAGTGTGAGTGAGATGGACAGAGTGTAACAGTGTGATGGACAGAGTGTGACAGTGTGATGGACAGAGTGTGACAGTGTAATGGACAGAGTGTGACATTGACATGGACTGATTGTGAGAGTGTGAGATGGACAGAGTGTGACAGTGAGATGGACAGAGTGTGACAGTGAGATGGACTGATTGTGACAGTGAGATGGACAGAGTGTGAGTGAGATGGACAGAGTGTAACAGTGTGATGGACAGAGTGTGACAGTGTGATGGACAGAGTGTGACAGTGTAATGGACAGAGTGTGACATTGACATGGACTGATTGTGAGAGTGTGAGATGGACAGAGTGTGACAGTGTGAGATGGACAGAGTGTGACAGTGAGATGAACAGAGAGTGACAGTGTGAGATGGACAGAGTGTGACAGTGTGAGATGGACAGAGTGTGACAGTGAGATGGAAAGAGTGTGACAGTGAGATGGACAGAGTGTGACAGTGAGATGGACAGAGTGTGACAGTGAGATGGACAGAGCCTGAGTGAGATGGACAGAGTGTAACAGTGTGATGGACAGAGTGTGACAGTGTGATGGACAGAGTGTGACAGTGTAATGGACAGAGTGTGACATTGACATGGACTGATTGTGAGAGTGTGAGATGGACAGAGTGTGACAGTGTGAGATGGACAGAGTGTGACATTGAGATGGACAGAGAGTGACAGTGAGATGGACAGAGTGTGACAGTGTGAGATGGACAGAGTGTGACAGTGAGATGGACAGAGTGGACAGTGAGATGGACAGAGATGTGACAGTGAGATGGACAGAGTGTGACAGGAGAGGGACAGAGGGAGCTGACAGTGTGAGATGGACAGAGTGTGACAGTGAGATGGAAGAGGTGAAGTGAGATGGACAGAGTGACAGTGAGATGGACAGAGTGTGACAGTGAGATGGACAGAGTGTGACAGTGAGATGGACAGAGTGTGACAGTGTGAGATGGACAGAGTGTGACAGTGAGATGGACAGAGTGTGACAGTGTGAGATGGACAGAGTGTGACAGTGAGATGGACAGAGTGATTGACAGTGTGAGATGGACAGAGTGCTTGACAGTGAGATGGACAGAGTGTGACAAGTGAGATGGACAGAGTGTGACAGTGAGATGGACAGAGTGTGACAGTAGTGAGATGGACAGAGTGTGACAGTGAGATGGACAGAGTGTGACAGTGAGATGGACAGAGTGTGACAGTGTGAGATGGAAAGAGGTGACAGTGAGAATGAAAGAGTGTGACAGTGAGATGGACAGAGTGTGAAGTGAGATGGACAGAGTGTGACAGTGAGATGGACAGAGTGTGACAGTGAGATGGACAGAGTGTGACAGTGAGATGGACAGAGTGACAATGTAAGATGGACAGAGTGTGACAGGAGATGACAGAGTGTGACAGTGAGATGGACAGAGGTGACAGTGAGAGATGGACAGAGTGTGACAGTGAGATGGAAAGAGTTGACAGTGAGATGGACAGAGTGTGACAGTGAGATGGACAGAGGTGACAGTGAGATGGACAGAGTGTGACAGTGAGATGGACAGAGTGATGACAGTGAGATGGACAGAGTGCGACAGTGAGGATGGACAGAGTGTGACAGTGAGATGGACAGAGTTGACAGTGAGATGGACAGAGTGCGACAGTGAGACGGACAGAGTGGACAGCGGGAGATGGACAGAGGTGACAGTGTAAGATGGACAGAGTGTGACAGTGTGAGATGGACAGAGTGTGACAGTGAGATGGACAGAGTGTGACAGTGTGAGATGGACAGAGTGTGACAGTGTAAGATGGACAGAGTGTGACAGTGAGATGGACAGAGTGTGACAGTGAGATGGACTGATTGTGACAGTGTGAGATGGACAGAGTGTGACAGTGAGATGGACAGAGTGTGACAGTGAGATGGACAGAGTGTGACAGTGAGATGGACAGAGTGTGACAGTGTGAGATGGACAGAGTGTAGACAGTGAGATGGACTGATTGTGACAGTGAGATGGACAAAGTGTGACAGTGAGATGACAGAGTGTGACAGTGAGATGGACAGAGTGTGACAGTGAGATGGACAGAGTGTGACAGTGAGATGGACAGAGTGTGACAGTGTGATGGACAGAGTGTGACAGTGTGATGGACAGAGTGTGACAGTGTAATGGACAGAGGTGACACTGACATGGACTGAGGGTGACAGTGTGAGATGGACAGAGTGTGACAGTGAGATGGACAGAGTGTGACAGTGAGATGGACAGAGTGTGACAGTGTGAGATGGACAGAGTGTGACATTGAGATGGAAAGAGTGTGACAGTGAGATGGACAGAGTGTGACAGTGTGAGATGGACAGAGTGTGACAGTGTGAGATTGACAGAGTGTGACAGTGAGATGGACAGAGTGTGACAGTGAGATTGACAGAGTGTGACAGTGAGATGGACAGAGTTTGACAGTGAGATGGACAGAGTGTGACAGTGTGAGATGGACAGAGTGTGACAGTGAGATGGACAGAGTGTGACAGTGAGATGGACAGAGTGTGACAGTGTGAGATTGACAGAGTGTGACAGTGTGAGATGGACTGATTGTGACAGTGAGATGGACAAAGTGTGACAGTGAGAGATGGACAGAGTGTGACAGTGAGATGGACAGAGTGTGACAGTGAGATGGACAGAGTGTGACAGTGAGATGGACAGAGTGTGACAGTGTGATGGACAGAGTTTGACAGTGTGATGGACAGAGTGTGACAGTGTGATGGACAGAGTGTGACAGTGTAATGGACAGAGTGTG
The DNA here is from genome assembly GCF_020615455.1 of Coregonus clupeaformis. NCBI lineage: Eukaryota > Metazoa > Chordata > Actinopteri > Salmoniformes > Salmonidae > Coregonus > Coregonus clupeaformis. The sequence goes on from NW_025533500.1 coordinate 67,463, forward strand.
ACATTGACATGGACTGATTGTGACAGTGTGAGATGGACAGAGTGTGACAGTGAGATGGACAGAGTGTGACAGTGAGATGGACAGAGTGTGACAGTGTGAGATGGACAGAGTGTGACATTGAGATGGAAAGAGTGTGACAGTGAGATGGACAGAGTGTGACAGTGTGAGATGGACAGAGTGTGACAGTGTGAGATTGACAGAGTGTGACAGTGAGATGGACAGAGTGTGACAGTGAGATTGACAGAGTGCGACAGTGAGATGGACTGAGTTTGACAGTGAGATGGACAGAGTGTGACAGTGTGAGATGGACAGAGTGTGACAGTGAGATGGACAGAGTGTGAGTGAGATGGAAAGAGTGTGACAGTGAGATGGACAGAGTGTGACAGTGAGATGGACAGAGTGTGACAGTGAGATGGACAGAGTGTGACAGTGAGATGGACAGAGTGTGAAAGTGAGATGGACAGAGTGTGACAGTGTGAGATGGACAGAGTGTGACAGTGAGATGGACAGAGTGTGACAGTGTGATGGACAGAGTGTGACAGTGTGAGATGGACAGAGTGTGACAGTGAGATGGACAGAGTGTGACAGTGAGATGGACAGAGTGTGACAGTGTGAGATGGACAGAGTGTGACAGTGTAAGATGGACAGAGTGGACAGGTGAGATGGACAGAGTGTGACAGTGAGATGGACAGAGTGTGACAGTGTGAGATGGACAGAGTGTGACAGTGAGATGGACAGAGTGTGACAGTGAGATGGACAGAGTGTGACAGTGTGAGATGGACAGAGTGTGACAGTGTAAGATGGACAGAGTGTGACAGTGAGATGGACAGAGTGTGACAGTGAGATGGACTGATTGTGATAGTGTGAGATGGACAGAGTGACAGTGAGATGGACAGAGTGTGACAGTGAGATGGACAGAGTGTGACAGTGAGATGGACAGAGGCGACAGTGAGATGGACAGAGTGTGACAGTGAGATGGACAGAGAGTGAATGTGAGATGGACAGAGTGTGACAGTGTGAGATGGACAGAGGTGACAGTGAGATGGACAGAGTGACAGTGAGATGGACAGAGTGTGACAGTGAGATTGGACAGAGTGTGAATGTGAGATGGACAGAGTGTGACAGTGTGAGATGGACAGAGTGTGACAGTGAGATGGACTGATTGTGACAGTGAGATGGACAGAGTGTGAGTGAGATGGACAGAGTGTAACAGTGTGATGGACAGAGTGTGACAGTGTGATGGACAGAGTGTGACAGTGAGATGGACAGAGTGTGAGTGAGATGGACAGAGTGTAACAGTGTGATGGACAGAGTGTGACAGTGTGATGGACAGAGTGTGACAGTGTAATGGACAGAGTGTGACATTGACATGGACTGATTGTGAGAGTGTGAGATGGACAGAGTGTGACAGTGTGAGATGGACAGAGTGTGACAGTGAGATGAACAGAGAGTGACAGTGTGAGATGGACAGAGTGTGACAGTGTGAGATGGACAGAGTGTGACAGTGAGATGGAAAGAGTGTGACAGTGAGATGGACAGAGTGTGACAGTGAGATGGACAGAGTGTGACAGTGAGATGGACAGAGTTTGAGTGAGATGGACAGAGTGTAACAGTGTGATGGACAGAGTGTGACAGTGTGATGGACAGAGTGTGACAGTGTAATGGACAGAGTGTGACATTGACATGGACTGATTGTGAGAGTGTGAGATGGACAGAGTGTGACAGTGTGAGATGGACAGAGTGTGACAGTGAGATGGACAGAGAGTGACAGTGTGAGATGGACAGAGTGTGACAGTGTGAGATGGACAGAGTGTGACAGTGAGATGGACAGAGTGTGACAGTGAGATGGACAGAGTGTGACAGTGAGATGGACAGAGTGTGATAGTGAGATGGACAGAGTGTGACAGTGAGATGGACAGAGTGTGACAGTGAGATGGACAGAGTGTGACAGTGAGATGGACAGAGTGTGACAGTGAGATGGACAGAGTGTGACAGTGAGATGGACAGAGTGTGAATGTCAGATGGACAGAGTGTGACAGTGTGAGATGGACAGAGTGTGACAGTGAGATGGACAGAGTGTGACAGTGAGATGGACAGAGTGTGACAGTGAGATGGACAGAGTGTGACAGTGAGATGGACAGAGTGTGACAGTGAGATGGACAGAGTGTGACTGTGAGATGGACAGAGTGTGACAGTGAGATGGACAGAGTGTGACAGTGTGAGATGGACAGAGTGTGACAATGTAAGATGGACAGAGTGTGACAGTGTGAAATTGACAGAGTGTGACAGTGTGAGATGGACAGAGTGTGACAGTGTGAGATGGACAGAGTGTGACAGTGAGATGGAAAGAGTGTGACAGTGAGATGGACAGAGTGTGACAGTGAGATGGACAGAGTGTGACAGTGAGATGGACAGAGTGTGACAGTGAGATGGACAGAGTGTGACAGTGTGAGATGGACAGAGTGTGACAATGTAAGATGGACAGAGTGTGACAGTGTGAAATTGACAGAGTGTGACAGTGTGAGATGGACAGAGTGTGACAGTGTGAGATGGACAGAGTGTGACAGTGAGATGGAAAGAGTGTGACAGTGAGATGGACAGAGTGTGACAGTGAGATGGACAGAGTGTGACAGTGTGAGATGGACAGAGTGTGACAGTGAGATGGACAGAGTGTGACAGTGAGATGGACAGAGTGTGACAGTGTGGGATGGACAGAGTGTGACAGTGTAAGATGGACAGAGTGTGACAGTGTGAGATGGACAGAGTGTGACAGTGAGATGGACAGAGTGTGACAGTGTGAGATGGACAGAGTGTGACAGTGTAAGATGGACAGAGTGTGACAGTGAGATGGACAGAGTGTGACAGTGAGATGGACTGATTGTGACAGTGTGAGATGGACAGAGTGTGACAGTGAGATGGACAGAGTGTGACAGTGAGATGGACAGAGTGTGACAGTGTGAGATTGACAGAGTGTGACAGTGTGAGATGGACTGATTGTGACAGTGAGATGGACAAAGTGTGACAGTGAGATTGTCAGAGTGTGACAGTGAGATGGACAGAGTGTGACAGTGAGATGGACAGAGTGTGACAGTGAGATGGACAGAGTGTGACAGTGTGATGGACAGAGTGTGACAGTGTGATGGACAGAGTGTGACAGTGTAATGGACAGAGTGTGACATTGACATGGACTGATTGTGACAGTGTGAGATGGACAGAGTGTGACAGTGAGATGGACAGAGTGTGACAGTGAGATGGACAGAGTGTGACAGTGTGAGGATGGACAGAGTGTGACATTGAGATGGAAAGAGTGTGACAGTGAGATGGACAGAGTGTGACAGTGTGAGATGGACAGAGTGGACAGTGTGAGATTGACAGAGTGTGACAGTGAGATGGACAGAGTGTGACAGTGAGATTGACAGAGTGTGACAGTGAGATGGACAGAGTTTACAGTGAGATGGACAGAGTGTGACAGTGTGAGATGGACAGAGTGTGACAGTGAGATGGACAGAGTGTGACAGTGAGATGGACAGAGTGTGACAGTGTGAGATTGACAGAGTGTGACAGTGTGAGATGGACTGATTGTGACAGTGAGATGGACAAAGTGTGACAGTGAGATTGTCAGAGTGTGACAGTGAGATGGACAGAGTGTGACAGTGAGATGGACAGAGTGTGACAGTGAGATGGACAGAGTGTGACAGTGTGATGGACAGAGTGTGACAGTGTGATGGACAGAGTGTGACAGTGTAATGGACAGAGTGTGACATTGACATGGACTGATTGTGACAGTGTGAGATGGACAGAGTGTGACAGTGAGATGGACAGAGTGTGACAGTGAGATGGACAGAGTGTGACAGTGTAGAGATGGACAGAGTGTGACATTGAGATGGAAAGAGTGTGACAGTGAGATGGACAGAGTGTGACAGTGTGAGATGGACAGAGTGTGACAGTGTGAGATTGACAGAGTGTGACAGTGAGATGGACAGAGTGTGACAGTGAGATTGACAGAGTGTGACAGTGAGATGGACAGAGTTTGACAGTGAGATGGACAGAGTGTGACAGTGTGAGATGGACAGAGTGTGACAGTGAGATGGACAGAGTGTGAGTGAGATGGACAGAGTGTGACAGTGAGATGGACAGAGTGTGACAGTGAGATGGACAGAGTGTGACAGTGAGATGGACAGAGTGTGACAGTGAGATGGACAGAGTGTGAAAGTGAGATGGACAGAGTGTGACAGTGTGAGATGGACAGAGTGTGACAGTGAGATGGACAGAGTGTGACAGTGAGATGGACAGAGTGTGACAGTGTGAGATGGACAGAGTGTGACAGTGTAAGATGGACAGAGTGTGACAGTGTGAGATGGACAGAGTGTGACAGTGAGATGGACAGAGTGTGACAGTGTGAGATGGACAGAGTGTGACAGTGAGATGGACAGAGTGTGACAGTGAGATGGACAGAGTGTGACAGTGTGAGATGGACAGAGTGTGACAGTGTAAGATGGACAGAGTGTGACAGTGAGATGGACAGAGTGTGACAGTGAGATGGACTGATTGTGATAGTGTGAGATGGACAGAGTGTGACAGTGAGATGGACAGAGTGTGACAGTGAGATGGACAGAGTGTGACAGTGTGAGATGGACTGATTGTGACAGTGAGATGGACAAAGTGTGACAGTGTGAGATGGACAGAGTGTGACAGTGAGATGGACAGATTGTGACAGTGTGAGATGGACAGAGTGTGACAGTGTAAGATGGACAGAGTGTGACAGTGAGATGGACAGAGTGTGACAGTGTGAGATGGACAGAGTGTGACAGTGTAAGATGGACAGAGTGTGACAGTGTGAGATGGACAGAGTGTGACAGTGAGATGGACAGAGTGTGACAGTGTGAGATGGACAGAGTGTGACAGTGTAAGATGGACAGAGTGTGACAGTGAGATGGACAGAGTGTGACAGTGAGATGGACTGATTGTGACAGTGTGAGATGGACAGAGTGTGACAGTGAGATGGACAGAGTGTGACAGTGAGATGGACAGAGTGTGACAGTGAGATGGACAGAGTGTGACAGTGTGAGATTGACAGAGTGTGACAGTGTGAGATGGACTGATTGTGACAGTGAGATGGACAAAGTGTGACAGTGAGATTGTCAGAGTGTGACAGTGAGATGGACAGAGTGTGACAGTGAGATGGACAGAGTGTGACAGTGAGATGGACAGAGTGTGACAGTGTGATGGACAGAGTGTGACAGTGTGATGGACAGAGTGTGACAGTGTAATGGACAGAGTGTGACATTGACATGGACTGATTGTGACAGTGTGAGATGGACAGAGTGTGACAGTGAGATGGACAGAGTGTGACAGTGAGATGGACAGAGTGTGACAGTGTGAGATGGACAGAGTGTGACATTGAGATGGAAAGAGTGTGACAGTGAGATGGACAGAGTGTGACAGTGTGAGATGGACAGAGTGTGACAGTGTGAGATTGACAGAGTGTGACAGTGAGATGGACAGAGTGTGACAGTGAGATTGACAGAGTGTGACAGTGAGATGGACAGAGTTTACAGTGAGATGGACAGAGTGTGACAGTGTGAGATGGACAGAGTGTGACAGTGAGATGGACAGAGTGTGACAGTAGAGATGGACAGAGGTGTGACAGTGTGAGATTGACAGAGTGTGACAGTGTGAGATGGACTGATTGTGACAGTGAGATGGACAAAGTGTGACAGTGAGATTGTCAGAGTGTGACAGTGAGATGGACAGAGTGTGACAGTGAGATGGACAGAGTATGACAGTGAGATGGACAGAGTGTGACAGTGTGATGGACAGAGTGTGACAGTGTGATGGACAGAGTGTGACAGTGTAATGGACAGAGTGTGACATTGACATGGACTGATTGTGACAGTGTGAGATGGACAGAGTGTGACAGTGAGATGGACAGAGTGTGACAGTGAGATGGACAGAGTGTGACAGTGTGAGATGGACAGAGTGTGACATTGAGATGGAAAGAGTGTGACAGTGAGATGGACAGAGTGTGACAGTGTGAGATGGACAGAGTGTGACAGTGTGAGATTGACAGAGTGTGACAGTGAGATGGACAGAGTGTGACAGTGAGATTGACAGAGTGTGACAGTGAGATGGACAGAGTGTGACAGTGAGATGGACAGAGTGTGACAGTGTGAGATGGACAGAGTGTGACAGTGAGATGGACAGAGTGTGAGTGAGATGGACAGAGTGTGACAGTGAGATGGACAGAGTGTGACAGTGAGATGGACAGAGTGTGACAGTGAGATGGACAGAGTGTGACAGTGAGATGGACAGAGTGTGAAAGTGAGATGGACAGAGTGTGACAGTGTGAGATGGACAGAGTGTGACAGTGAGATGGACAGAGTGTGACAGTGAGATGGACAGAGTGTGACAGTGTGAGATGGACAGAGTGTGACAGTGTAAGATGGACAGAGTGTGACAGTGAGATGGACAGAGTGTGAGTGAGATGGACAGAGTGTGACAGTGAGATGGACAGAGTGTGACAGTGAGATGGACAGAGTGTGACAGTGAGATGGACAGAGTGTGACAGTGTGAGATGGACAGAGTGTGACAGTGTAAGATGGACAGAGTGTGACAGTGAGATGGACAGAGTGTGACAGTGAGATGGACTGATTGTGATAGTGTGAGATGGACAGAGTGTGACAGTGAGATGGACAGAGTGTGACAGTGAGATGGACAGAGTGTGACAGTGTGAGATGGACTGATTGTGACAGTGAGATGGACAAAGTGTGACAGTGAGATTGTCAGAGTGTGACAGTGAGATGGACAGAGTGTGACAGTGAGATGGACAGAGTGTGACAGTGAGATGGACAGAGTGTGACAGTGTGATGGACAGAGTGTGACAGTGTGATGGACAGAGTGTGACAGTGTAATGGACAGAGTGTGACATTGACATGGACTGATTGTGACAGTGTGAGATGGACAGAGTGTGACAGTGTGAGATGGACAGAGTGTGACAGTGAGATGGACAGAGTGTGACAGTGTGAGATGGACAGAGTGTGACAGTGAGATGGAAAGAGTGTGACAGTGAGATGGACAGAGTGTGACAGTGTGAGATGGACAGAGTGTGACAGTGTGAGATTGACAGAGTGTGACAGTGAGATGGACAGAGTGTGACATTGAGATGGACTGATTGTGAGAGTGTGAGATGGACAGAGTGTGACAGTGAGATGGACAGAGTGTGACAGTGAGATGGACTGATTGTGACAGTGAGATGGACAGAGTGTGAGTGAGATGGACAGAGTGTAACAGTGTGATGGACAGAGTTTGACAGTGTGATGGACAGAGTGTGACAGTGTAATGGACAGAGTGTGACATTGACATGGACTGATTGTGAGAGTGTGAGATGGACAGAGTGTGACAGTGTGAGATGGACAGAGTGTGACAGTGAGATGGACAGAGAGTGACAGTATGAGATGGACAGAGTGTGACAGTGTGAGATGGACAGAGTGTGACAGCGAGATGGACTGATTGTGACAGTGAGATGGACAGAGTGTGAGTGAGATGGACAGAGTGTAACAGTGTGATGGACAGAGTGTGACAGTGTGATGGACAGAGTGTGACAGTGTAATGGACAGAGTGTGACATTGACATGGACTGATTGTGAGAGTGTGAGATGGACAGAGTGTGACAGTGAGATGGACAGAGTGTGACAGTGAGATGGACTGATTGTGACAGTTTGATGGACAGAGTGTGAGTGAGATGGACAGAGTGTAACAGTGTGATGGACAGAGTGTGACAGTGTGATGGACAGAGTGTGACAGTGTAATGGACAGAGTGTGACATTGACATGGACTGATTGTGAGAGTGTGAGATGGACAGAGTGTGACAGTGTGAGATGGACAGAGTGTGACAGTGAGATGGACAGAGAGTGACAGTGTGAGATGGACAGAGTGTGACAGTGTGAGATTGACAGAGTGTGACAGTGAGATGGACAGAGTGTGACAGTGAGATGGACAGAGTGTGACAGTGAGATGGACAGAGTGTGACAGTGAGATGGACAGAGTTTGAAAGTGAGATGGACAGAGTGTGACAGTGAGATGGACTGAGTGTGACAGTGAGATGGACAGAGTGTGACAGTGAGATGGAAAGAGTGTGACAGTGAGATAGACAGAATGTGACAGTGAGATGTACAGAGTGTGACAGTGAGATGGACAGAGTGTGACAGTGAGATTGACAGAGTGTGACAGTGAGATGGACAGAGTTTACAGTGAGATGGACAGAGTGTGACAGTGTGAGATGGACAGAGTGTGACAGTGAGATGGACAGAGTGTGACAGTGAGATGGACAGAGTGTGACAGTGTGAGATTGACAGAGTGTGACAGTGTGAGATGGACTGATTGTGACAGTGAGATGGACAAAGTGTGACAGTGAGATTGTCAGAGTGTGACAGTGAGATGGACAGAGTGTGACAGTGAGATGGACAGAGTGTGACAGTGAGATGGACAGAGTGTGACAGTGTGATGGACAGAGTGTGACAGTGTGATGGACAGAGTGTGACAGTGTAATGACAGAGTGTGACATTGACATGGACTGATTGTGACAGTGTGAGATGGACAGAGTGTGACAGTGAGATGGACAGAATGTGACAGTGAGATGGACAGAGTGGACAGTGTGAGATGGACAGAGTGTGACATTGAGATGGAAAGAGTGTGACATGAGATGGACAGAGTGTGACAGTGTGAGATGGACAGAGGTGACAGTGTGAGATTGGACAGAGTGTGACAGTGAGATGGACAGAGTGTGACAGTGAGATTTGACAGAGTGTGACAGGAGATGGACAGAGTTTGACAGTGAGATGGACAGAGTGTGACAGTGTGAGATGGACAGAGTGCGACAGTGAGATGGACAGAGTGTGAGTGAGATGGACAGAGTGCTGACAGTGAGATGGACAGAGTGTGACAGTGAGATGGACAGAGTGTGACAGTGAGATGGACAGAGTGTGACAGTGAGATGGACAGAGTGTGAAAGTGAGATGGACAGAGTGTGACAGTGTGAGATGGACAGAGTGTGACAGTGAGATGGACAGAGTGTGACAGTGAGATGGACAGAGTGTGACAGTGTGAGATGGACAGAGTGTGACAGTGTAAGATGGACAGAGTGTGACAGTGTGAGATGGACAGAGTGTGACAGTGAGATGGACAGAGTGTGACATGTGAGATGGACAGAGTGTGACAGTGAGATGGACAGATGTGACAGTGAGATGGACAGAGTGTGACAGTGTGAGATGGACAGAGTGTGACAGTGTAAGATGGACAGAGTGCGACAGTGAGATGGACAGAGTGTGACAGTGGAGATGGACTGATTGTGATAGTGAGATGGACAGAGTGTGACAGTGAGATGGACAGAGTGTGACAGTGAGATGGACAGAGTGTGACAGTGTGAGATGGACTGATTGTGACAGTGAGATGGACAAAGTGTGACAGTGAGATTGTCAGAGTGTGACAGTGAGATGGACAGAGTGTGACAGTGAGATGGACAGAGTGTGACAGTGAGATGGACAGAGTGTGACAGTGTGATGGACAGAGTGTGACAGTGTGATGGACAGAGTGTGACAGTGTAATGGACAGAGTGTGACATTGACATGGACTGATTGTGACAGTGTGATGGACAGAGTGTGACAGTGTAATGGACAGAGTGTGACATTGACATGGACTGATTGTGACAGTGTGAGATGGACAGAGTGTGACAGTGAGATGGACAGAGTGTGACAGTGAGATGGACAGAGTGTGACAGTGTGAGATGGACAGAGTGTGACATTGAGATGGAAAGAGTGTGACAGTGAGATGGACAGAGTGTGACAGTGTGAGATGGACAGAGTGTGACAGTGAGATTGACAGAGTGTGACAGTGAGATGGACAGAGTGTGACAGTGAGATTGACAGAGTGTGACAGTGAGATGGACAGAGTTTGACAGTGAGATGGACAGAGTGTGACAGTGTGAGATGAGACAGAGTGTGACAGTGAGATGGACAGAGTGGAGTGAGATGGACAGAGTGTGACAGTGAGATGGACAGAGTGTGACAGTGAGATGGACAGAGTGTGACAGTGAGATGGACAGAGATGCATGAGATGACGACAGAGTGTAGAAATGAGACGGACAGAGTGTGACAGTGAGATGGACAGAGTGTGACAGTGATGGACAGAGTGTGACAGTGAGATGGACAGAGTGCGACAGTGAGATGGACAGAGTGTGACAGTGCAAGATGGACAGAGTGTGACAGTGAGATGGACAGAGTGTGACAGTGAGATGGACAGAGTGTGACAGTGAGATGGACAGAGTGTGACAGTGAGATGGACAGAGTGTGACAGTGTAAGATGGACAGAGTGTGACAGTGAGATGGACAGAGTGTGACAGTGAGATGGACTGATTGTGATAGTGTGAGATGGACAGAGTGTGACAGTGAGATGGACAGAGTGTGACAGTGAGATGGACAGAGTGCTGACAGTGTGAGATGGACTGATTGTGACAGTGAGATGGACAAAGTGTGACAGTGAGATTGTCAGAGTGTGACAGTGAGATGGACAGAGTGTGACAGTGAGATGGACAGAGTGTGACAGTGAGATGGACAGAGTGTGACAGTGTGATGGACAGAGTGTGACAGTGTGATGGACAGAGTGTGACAGTGTAATGGACAGAGTGTGACATTGACATGGACTGATTGTGACAGTGAGATGGACGAGAGTGTGACCAGTGTGAGATGGACAGAGTGTGACAGTGAGATGGACAGAGTGTGACAGTGGGAGATGGACAGAGTGTGACAGTGAGATGGAAAGAGTGTGACAGTGAGATGGACAGAGTGTGACAGTGTGAGATGGACAGAGTGTGACAGTGTGAGATTGACAGAGTGTGACAGTGAGATGGACAGAGTGTGACATTGAGATGGACTGATTGTGAGAGTGTGAGATGGACAGAGTGTGACAGTGAGATGGACAGAGTGTGACAGTGAGATGGACTGATTGTGACAGTGAGATGGACAGAGTGTGAGTGAGATGGACAGAGTGTAACAGTGTGATGGACAGAGTGTGACAGTGTGATGGACAGAGTGTGACAGTGTAATGGACAGAGTGTGACATTGACATGGACTGATTGTGAGAGTGTGAGATGGACAGAGTGTGACAGTGTGAGATGGACAGAGTGTGACAGTGAGATGGACAGAGAGTGACAGTATGAGATGGACAGAGTGACAGTGTGAGATGGACAGAGTGTGACAGTGAGATGGACTGATTGTGACAGTGAGATGGACAGAGTGTGAGTGAGATGGACAGAGTGTAACAGTGTGATGGACAGAGTGTGACAGTGTGATGGACAGAGTGTGACAGTGTAATGGACAGAGTGTGACATTGACATGGACTGATTGTGAGAGTGTGAGATGGACAGAGTGTGACAGTGAGATGGACAGAGTGTGACAGTGAGATGGACTGATTGTGACAGTTTGATGGACAGAGTGTGAGTGAGATGGACAGAGTGTAACAGTGTGATGGACAGAGTGTGACAGTGTGATGGACAGAGTGTGACAGTGTAATGGACAGAGTGGCAACATTGACATGGACCGATTGTGAGAGTGAGATGGACAGAGTGTGACAGTGAGAATGGACAGAGTGCTTGACAGTGAGATGGACAGAGAGGTGACAGTGTGAGATGGACAGAGTGTGACAGTGGAGATTGACAGAGTGTGACAGTAGGAGATGGACGAGAGTGTGACAGTGAGATGGACAGAGTGTGACAGTGAGATGGACAGAGTGCGACAGTGAGATGGACAGAGCTTTGAAAGAGAGATGGACAGATGTGACAGTGAGATGGACTGATTGTGACAGTGAGATGGACAGAGTGCGACAGTGAGATGGAAAGAGTGGTGACAGTGTGATGGACAGAGTGTGACAGTGTGATGGACAGAGTGTGACAGTGTAATGGACAGAGTGTGACATTGACATGGACTGATTGTGACAGTGTGAGATGGACAGAGTGTGACAGTGAGATGGACAGAGTGTGACAGTGTGAGATGGACAGAGTGTGACAGTGTGAGATTGACAGAGTGTGACAGTGAGATGGACAGAGTGTGACATTGAGATGGACTGGTCAGATAGGTGTGAGATGGACAGAGTGTGACTAGTGAGATGGACAGAGTGTGACAGTGAGATGGACAGAGTGTGACAGTGTGAGATGGACTGATGTGACAGTGAGATGGACAAAGTGTGACAGTGAGATTGTCAGAGTGTGACAGTAGAGATGGACAGAGGTGACAGTGAGATGGACAGAGTGTGACAGTGAGATGGACAGAGTGTGACAGTGTGATGGACAGAGGACAGTGTGATGGACAGAGTTGACAGTGTAATGGACAGAGTGTGACATTGACATGGACTGATTGTGACAGTGTGAGATGGACAGAGTGGACAGTGAGATGGACAGAGTGTGACAGTGAGATGGACAGAGTGTGACAGTGGAGATGGACAGAGTGGACAGTGAGATGGAAAGAGTGTGACAGTGAGATGGACAGAGTGTGACAGTGTAGATGGACAGAGTGTGACAGTGTGAGATTGGACAGAGTGTGACAGTGAGATGGACAGAGTGTGACATTGAGATGGACTGATTGTGAGAAGTGTGAGATGGACAGAGTGTGACAGTAGAGATGGACAGAAGCGACAGTGAGATGGACTGATTGTGACAGTGAGGATGGACAGAGTGTGAAGTGAGATGGACAGAGTGTAACAGTGTGATGGACAGAGTGTGACAGTGTGATGGACAGAGTGTGACAGTGTAATGGACAGAGTGTGACATTGACATGGACTGATTGTGAGAGTGTGAGATGGACAGAGTGTGACAGTGTGAGATGGACAGAGTGTGACAGTGAGATGGACAGAGAGTGACAGTATGAGATGGACAGAGTGTGACAGTGTGAGATGGACAGAGTGTGACAGTGAGATGGACTGATTGTGACAGTGAGATGGACAGAGTGTGAGTGAGATGGACAGAGTGTAACAGTGTGATGGACAGAGTGTGACAGTGTGATGGACAGAGTGTGACAGTGTAATGGACAGAGTGTGACATTGACATGGACTGATTGTGAGAGTGTGAGATGGACAGAGTGTGACAGTGAGATGGACAGAGTGGACAGTGAGATGGACTGATTGTGGACAGTTTGATGGACAGAGTGTGAGTGAGATGGACAGAGTGTAACAGTGTGATGGACAGAGTGTGACAGTGTGATGGACAGAGGTGACAGTGTAATGGACAGAGGTGACATTGACATGGACTGATGTGAGAAGGTGAGATGGACAGAGTGTGCACAGTGTGAGATGGACAGAGTGTGACAGTGAGATGGACAGAGAGTGACAGTGTGAGATGGACAGAGTGTGACAGTGTGAGAATGGACAGAGTGTGACAGTGAGATGGACAGAGTGTGACAGTGAGATGGACAGAAGCGTGACAGTGAGATGGACAGAGTTTGAAAGTGAGATGGACAGAGTGTGACAGTGAGATGGACTGATTGTGAGTAGAGATGGACAGAGTGAAGTGAGATGGAAAGAGTGTGACAGTGAGATGGACAGAATGTGACAGTGAGATGTACAGAGTGTGACAGTGTGAGATGGACAGAGTGCTGACAGTGTAAGATGGACAGAGTGTGACAGTGTGAGATGGACAGAGTGCGACAGTGAGATGGACAGAGTGCGACAGTGAGATGGACAGAGTGTGACAGTGAGATGGACAGAGTGTGATAGTGAGATGGACAGAGTGCTGACAGTGTGAGATGGACAGAGGTGACAGCAGTGAGATGGACAGAAATGACAGTGAGATGGACAGAGTGTGACAGTGTGAGATGGACAGAGTGTGACAGTGTAAGATGGACAGAGGTGACAGTGAGATGGACAGAGTGCGACAGTGAGATGGACAGAGTGTGACAGTGTGAGATGGACAGAGTGTGACAGTGAGATTGTCAGAGTGTGACAGTGAGATGGACAGAGTGACAGTGAGATGGACAGAGTGTGACAGTGAGATGGACAGAGTGTGACAGTGAGATGGACAGAGTGTGACAGTAGGAGATGGACAGAGTGCGACAGTGAGATGGACAGAGTGTGACAGTGTGAGATGGACAGAGTGTGACAGTGAGATGGACAGAGTGTGACAGTGTGAGATTGGACAGAGTGTGACAGTAGTGAGACGGACAGAGTGTGACAGTGAGATGGACAGAGTGTGACAGTGAGAGATGGACAGAGTGTGACAGTGAGATGGACGAGAGTGTGACAGTGAGATGGACAGAGTGTGACATTGAGATGGACAGAGTGTGACAGTGTGAGATGGACAGAGTGTGACAGTGTAAGATGGACAGAGTGTGACAGTGAGATGGACAGAGTGTGACAGTGTAAGATGGACAGAGTGTGACAGTGTGAGATGGACAGAGTGTGACACAGTGTAAGATGGACAGAGTGACATTGACATGGACTGATTGTGACAGTGAGATGGACAGATGTGACAGTGAGATGGACAGAGTGTGACAGTGAGATGGACAGAGTGTGACAGTGAGATGGACAGAGTGTGACAGTGAGATGGAAGAGTGTGACAGTGAGATGGACAGAGGTGACAGTGTGAGATGGACAGAGTGCTGACAGTGGAGATTGACAGAGTGTTGACAGTGAGATGGACAGAAGTGGTGCAGTGAGATGGACAGAGTGTGACAGTGAGATGGACAGAGTTTGACAGTGAGATGGACAGAGTGTGACAGTGTGAGATGGACAGAGTGCTGACAGTGAGATGGACAGAGTGTGAGTGAGATGGACAGAGTGTGACAGTGAGATGGACTGATTGTGACAGTGAGATGGACAGAGTGTGAGTGAGATGGACAGAGTGTAACAGTGTGATGGACAGAGTGTGACAGTGTGATGGACAGAGTGTGACAGTGTAATGGACAGAGTGTGACATTGACATGGACTGATTGTGAGAGTGTGAGATGGACAGAGTGTGACAGTGAGATGGACAGAGTGTGACAGTGAGATGGACTGATTGTGACAGTTTGATGGACAGAGTGTGAGTGAGATGGACAGAGTGTAACAAGTGTGATGGACAGAGGTGACAGTGTGATGGACAGAGTGTGACAGTGTAATGGACAGAGTGTGACATTGACATGGACTGATTGTGAGAGTGTGAGATGGACAGAGTGCTGACAGTGTGAGATGGACAGAGTGTGACAGTGAGATGGACAGAGAGTGACAGTGTGAGATGGACAGAGTGTGACAGTGTGAGATTGACAGAGTGTGACAGTGAGATGGACAGAGTGTGACAGTGAGATGGACAGAGTGTGACAGTGAGATGGACAGAGTGTGACAGTGAGATGGACAGAGTTTGAAAGTGAGATGGACAGAGTGTGACAGTGAGATGGACTGATTGTGACAGTGAGATGGACAGAAGTGTGACAGTGAGATGGAAAAGAGTGTGACAGTGAGATAGACAGAATGTGACAGTGAGATGGACAGAGTGTGACAGTGTGAGATGGACAGAGTGTGACAGTGTAAGATGGACAGAGTGTGACAGTGTGAGATGGACAGAGTGTGACAGTGAGATGGACAGAGTGTGACAGTGAGATGGTCAGAGTGTGACAGTGAGATGGACAGAGTGTGACAGTGAGATGGACAGAGTGTGACAGTGTAAGATGGACAGAGTGTGACAGTGTGAGATGGACAGTGTGTGACAGTGAGATGGACAGAGTGTGACAGTGAGATGGACAGAGTGTGACAGTGAGATGGACAGAGTGATAGTGAGATGGACAGATGTGACAGTGTGAGATGGACAGAGTGTGACAGTGAGATGGACAGAATGTGACAAGTGAGATGGACAGAGTGTGACAGTGAGATGGACAGAGTGTGACAGTGTAAGATGGACAGAGTGTGACAGTGAGATGGACAGAGTGCTGACAGTGAGATGGACAGAGTGTGACAGTGTGAGATGGACAGAGTGTGACAGTGAGATTGTCAGAGTGTGACAGTGAGATGGACAGAGTGTGACAGTGAGATGGACAGAGTGTGACAGTGAGATGGACAGAGTGTGACAGTGAGATGGACAGATGTGACAGGAGATGGACAGATGTGACAGAGTGAGATGGACAGAGTGTGACATGTGAGATGGACAGAGTGTGACAGTGAGATGGACAGAGTGTGACAGTGTGAGATGGACAGAGTGTGACAGTGAGATGGACAGAGTGTGATCATTGAGATGGACAGAGTGTGACAGTGAGATGGACAGAGTGCTGACAGTGAGATGGACAGAGTGTGACAGTGAGATGGACAGAGTGTGACAGTAGAGATGGACAGAGTGTGACAGTGTGAGATGGACAGAGTGTGACAGTGTAAGATGGACAGATGTGACAGTGAGATGGACAGAGTGATGACATGTAAGATGGACAGAGTGTGACAGTGCTGAGATGGACAGAGTGTGACAGTGTAAGATGGACAGAGTGTGACAGTGAGATGGACAGAGTGTGAAAGCGTAAGATGGACAGAGTGTGACAGTGAGATGGACAGAGTGTGACAGTGTAAGATGGACAGAGTGTGACAGTGTGAGATGGACAGAGTGTGACAGTGTGAAATTGGCAGAGTGTGACAGTGAGATGGACAGAGTGTGACAGTGAGATGGACAGAGTGTGACAGTGAGATGGACAGAGTTTGACAGTGAGATGGACAGAGTGTGACAGTGTGAGATGGACAGAGTGTGACAGTGAGATGGACAGAGTGTGAGTGAGATGGACAGAGTGTGACAGTGAGATGGACTGATTGTGACAGTGAGATGGACAGAGTGTGAGTGAGATGGACAGAGTGTAACAGTGTGATGGACAGAGTGTGACAGTGTGATGGACAGAGTGTGACAGTGTAATGGACAGAGTGTGACATTGACATGGACTGATTGTGAGAGGTGAGATGGACAGAGTGTGACAGTGAGATGGACAGAGTGTGACAGTGAGATGGACTGATTGTGACAGTTTGATGGACAGAGTGTGAGTGAGATGGACAGAGTGTAACAGTGTGATGGACAGAGTGTGACAGTGTGATGGACAGAGTGTGACAGTGTAATGGACAGAGTGTGACATTGACATGGACTGATTGTGAGAGTGTGAGATGGACAGAGTGTGACAGTGTGAGATGGACAGAGTGTGACAGTGAGATGGACAGAGAGTGACAGTGTGAGATGGACAGAGTGTGACAGTGTGAGATTGACAGAGTGTGACAGTGAGATGGACAGAGTGTGACAGTGAGATGGACAGAGTGTGACAGTGAGATGGACAGAGTGTGACAGTAGAGATGGACAGAGTTTGAAAGTGAGATGGACAGAGTGCGACAGTGAGATGGACTGATTGTGACAGTGAGATGGACAGAGTGTGACAGTGAGATGGAAAGAGTGTGACAGTGAGATAGACAGAATGTGACAGTGAGATGGACAGAGTGTGACAGTGTGAGATGGACAGAGTGTGACAGTGTAAGATGGACAGAGTGTGACAGTGTGAGATGGACAGAGTGTGACAGTGAGATGGACAGAGTGTGACAGTGAGATGTCAGAGTGTGACAGTGAGATGGACAGAGTGTGACAGTGAGATGGACAGAGTGTGACAGTGGGAAGATGGACAGAGTGTGACAGTGAGATGGACAGTGTGTGACAGTGAGATGGACAGAGTGTGACAGTGAGATGGACAGAGTGTGACAGTGAGATGGACAGAGTGCGGATAGTGAGATGGACAGAGTGTGACAGTGTGAGATGGACAGAGTGTGACAGTGAGATGGACAGAATGTGACAGTGAGATGGACAGAGTGTGACAGTGTGAGATGGACAGAGTGTGACAGTGTAAGATGGACAGAGTGTGACAGTGAGATGGACAGAGTGTGACAGTGAGATGGACAGAGTGTGACAGTGTGAGATGGACAGAGTGTGACAGTGAGATTGTCAGAGTGTGACAGTGAGATGGACAGAGTGTGACAGTGAGATGGACAGAGTGTGACAGTGAGATGGACAGAGTGTGACAGTGTGAGATGGACAGAGTGTGACAGTGAGATGGACAGAGTGTGACAGAGTGAGATGGACAGAGTGTGACAGTGTGAGATGGACAGAGTGTGACAGTGAGATGGACAGAGTGTGACAGTGTGAGATGGACAGAGTGTGACAGTGTGAGATGGACAGAGTGTGACAGTGAGATGGACAGAGTGTGACAGTGAGATGGACAGAGTGTGACAGTGAGATGGACAGAGTGTGACAGTGTGAGATGGACAGAGTGTGACAGTGAGATGGACAGAGTGTGACAGTGTGAGATGGACAGAGTGTGACAGTGCAAGATGGACAGAGTGCGACAGTGAGATGGACAGAGTGTGACAGTGTAAGATGGACAGAGTGTGACAGTGTGAGATGGACAGAGTGTGACAGTGTAAGATGGACAGAGTGTGACAGTGTGAGATGGACAGAGTGTGAAAGTGTAAGATGGACAGAGTGTGACAGTGAGATGGACAGAGTGTGACAGTGAGATGGACAGAGTGTGACAGTGTAAGATGGACAGAGTGTGACAGTGTGAGATGGACAGAGTGTGACAGTGTGAAATTGGCAGAGTGTGACAGTGAGATGGACAGAGTTTGAAAGTGAGATGGACAGAGTGTGACAGTGAGATGGACTGATTGTGACATTGTGAGATGGACAGAGTGTGACAGTGTAAGATGGACAGAGTGTGACAGTGAGATGGATCAGATGTGACAGTGAGATGGACAGAGTGTGACAGTGAGATGGACAGAGTGTGACAGTGAGATGGACAGAGTGTGACAGTGAGATGGACAGAGTGTGACAGTGAGATGGACAGAGTGTGACAGTGAGATGGACAGAGTGTGACAGTGAGATGGACAGAGTTTGACAGTGAGATGGACAGAGTGTGACAGTGTGAGATGGACAGAGTGTGACAGTGAGATGGACAGAGTGTGAGTGAGATGGACAGAGTGTGACAGTGAGATGGACTGATTGTGACAGTGAGATGGACAGAGTGTGAGTGAGATGGACAGAGTGTAACAGTGTGATGGACAGAGTGTGACAGTGTGATGGACAGAGTGTGACAGTGTAATGGACAGAGTGTGACATTGACATGGACTGATTGTGAGAGTGTGAGATGGACAGAGTGTGACAGTGAGATGGACTGATTGTGACAGTTTGATGGACAGAGTGTGAGTGAGATGGACAGAGTGTAACAGTGTGATGGACAGAGTGTGACAGTGTGATGGACAGAGTGTGACAGTGTAATGGACAGAGTGTGACATTGACATGGACTGATTGTGAGAGTGTGAGATGGACAGAGTGTGACAGTGTGAGATGGACAGAGTGTGACAGTGAGATGGACAGAGAGTGACAGTGTGAGATGGACAGAGTGTGACAGTGTGAGATTGACAGAGTGTGACAGTGAGATGGACAGAGTGTGACAGTGAGATGGACAGAGTGTGACAGTGAGATGGACAGAGTGTGACAGTGAGATGGACAGAGTTTGAAAGTGAGATGGACAGAGTGTGACAGTGAGATGGACTGATTGTGACAGTGAGATGGACAGAGTGTGACAGTGAGATGGAAAGAGTGTGACAGTGAGATAGACAGAATGTGACAGTGAGATGTACAGAGTGTGACAGTGTGAGATGGACAGAGTGTGACAGTGTAAGATGGACAGAGTGTGACAGTGTGAGATGGACAGAGTGTGACAGTGAGATGGACAGAGTGTGACAGTGAGATGGTCAGAGTGTGACAGTGAGATGGACAGAGTGTGACAGTGAGATGGACAGAGTGTGACAGTGTAAGATGGACAGAGTGTAACAGTGTGAGATGGACAGAGTGTGACAGTGAGATGGACAGAGTGTGACAGTGAGATGGACAGAGTGTGACAGTGTGAGATGGACAGAGTGTGACAGTGAGATTGTCAGAGTGTGACAGTGAGATGGACAGAGTGTGACAGTGAGATGGACAGAGTGTGACAGTGAGATGGACAGAGTGTGACAGTGTGAGATGGACAGAGTGTGACAGTGAGATGGACAGAGTGTGACAGTGTGAGATGGACAGAGTGTGACAGTGTGAGATGGACAGAGTGTGACAGTGAGATGGACAGAGTGTGACAGTGTGAGATGGACAGAGTGTGACAGTGAGATGGACAGAGTGTGACAGTGAGATGGACAGAGTGTGACAGTGAGATGGACAGAGTGTGACAGTGAGATGGACAGAGTGTGACAGTGTGAGATGGACAGAGTGTGACATTGAGATGGACAGAGTGTGACAGTGTGAGATGGACAGAGTGTGACAGTGTAAGATGGACAGAGTGTGACAGTGAGATGGACAGAGTGTGACAGTGTAAGATGGACAGAGTGTGACAGTGTGAGATGGACAGAGTGTGACAGTGTAAGATGGACAGAGTCTGACATTGACATGGACTGATTGTGACAGTGTGAGATGGACAGAGTGTGACAGTGAGATGGACAGAGTGTGACAGTGAGATGGACAGAGTGTGACAGTGTGAGATGGACAGAGTGTGACAGTGAGATGGAAAGAGTGTGACAGTGAGATGGACAGAGTGTGACAGTGTGAGATGGACAGAGTGTGACAGTGTGAGATTGACAGAGTGTGACAGTGAGATGGACAGAGTGTGACAGTGAGATGGACAGAGTGTGACAGTGAGATGGACAGAGTTTGACAGTGAGATGGACAGAGTGTGACAGTGTGAGATGGACAGAGTGTGACAATGAGATGGACAGAGTGTGAGTGAGATGGACAGAGTGTGACAGTGAGATGGACTGATTGTGAAAATGAGATGGACAGAGTGTGAGTGAGATGGACAGAGTGTAACAGTGTGATGGACAGAGTGTGACAGTGTGATGGACAGAGTGTGACAGTGTAATGGACAGAGTGTGACATTGACATGGACTGATTGTGAGAGTGTGAGATGGACAGAGTGTGACAGTGAGATGGACAGAGTGTGACAGTGAGATGGACTGATTGTGACAGTTTGATGGACAGAGTGTGAGTGAGATGGACAGAGTGTAACAGTGTGATGGACAGAGTGTGACAGTGTGATGGACAGAGTGTGACAGTGTAATGGACAGAGTGTGACATTGACATGGACTGATTGTGAGAGTGTGAGATGGACAGAGTGTGACAGTGTGAGATGGACAGAGTGTGACAGTGAGATGGACAGAGAGTGACAGTGTGAGATGGACAGAGTGTGACAGTGTGAGATTGACAGAGTGTGACAGTGAGATGGACAGAGTGTGACAGTGAGATGGACAGAGTGTGACAGTGAGATGGACAGAGTGTGACAGTGAGATGGACAGAGTTTGAAAGTGAGATGGACAGAGTGTGACAGTGAGATGGACTGATTGTGACAGTGAGATGGACAGAGTGTGACAGTGAGATGGAAAGAGTGTGACAGTGAGATAGACAGAATGTGACAGTGAGATGGACAGAGTGTGACAGTGTGAGATGGACAGAGTGTGACAGTGTAAGATGGACAGAGTGTGACAGTGTGAGATGGACAGAGTGTTACAGTGAGATGGACAGAGTGTGACAGTGAGATGGTCAGAGTGTGACAGTGAGATGGACAGAGTGTGACAGTGAGATGGACAGAGTGTGACAGTGTAAGATGGACAGAGTGTGACAGTGTGAGATGGACAGAGTGTGACAGTGAGATGGACAGAGTGTGACAGTGAGATGGACAGAGTGTGACAGTGAGATGGACAGAGTGTGACAGTGTGAGATGGACAGAGTGTGACAGTGAGATGGACAGAATGTGACAGTGAGATGGACAGAGTGTGACAGTGTGAGATGGACAGAGTGTGACAGTGTAAGATGGACAGAGTGTGACAGTGAGATGGACAGAGTGTGACAGTGAGATGGACAGAGTGTGACAGTGTGAGATGGACAGAGTGTGACAGTGAGATTGTCAGAGTGTGACAGTGAGATGGACAGAGTGTGACAGTGAGATGGACAGAGTGTGACAGTGAGATGGACAGAGTGTGACAGTGTGAGATGGACAGAGTGTGACAGTGTGAGATGGACAGAGTGTGACAGTGATATGGACAGAGTGTGACAGTGTGAGATGGACAGAGTGTGACAGTGAGATGGACAGAGTGTGACAGTGAGATGGACAGAGTGTGACAGTGAGATGGACAGAGTGTGACAGTGTGAGATGGACAGAGTGTGACAGTGAGATGGACAGAGTGTGACAGTGTGAGATGGACAGAGTGTGACAGTGTAAGATGGACAGAGTGTGACAGTGAGATGGACAGAGTGTGACAGTGTAAGATGGACAGAGTGTGACAGTGTGAGATGGACAGAGTGTGACAGTGTAAGATGGACAGAGTGTGACAGTGTGAGATGGACAGAGTGTGAAAGTGTAAGATGGACAGAGTGTGACAGTGAGATGGACAGAGTGTGACAGTGTAAGATGGACAGAGTGTGACAGTGTGAGATGGACAGAGTGTGACAGTGTGAAATTGACAGAGTGTGACAGTGAGATGGACAGAGTTTGAAAGTGAGATGGACAGAGTGTGACAGTGAGATGGACTGATTGTGACAGTGTGAGATGGACAGAGTGTGACAGTGTAAGATGGACAGAGTGTGACAGTGTGAGATGGACAGAGTGTGACAGTGAGATGGTCAGAGTGTGACAGTGAGATGGTCAGAGTGTGACAGTGAGATGGACAGAGTGTGACAGTGAGATGGACAGAGTGTGACAGTGAGATGGACAGAGTGTGACAGTGAGATGGACAGAGTGTGACAGTGAGATGGACAGAGTGTGACAGTGAGATGGACAGAGTGTGACAGTGAGATGGACAGAGTGTGATAGTGAGATGGACAGAGTGTGACAGTGTGAGATGGACAGAGTGTGACAGTGAGATGGACAGAATGTGACAGTGAGATGGACAGAGTGTGACAGTGTGAGATGGACAGAGTGTGACAGTGTAAGATGGACAGAGTGTGACAGTGAGATGGACAGAGTGTGGCAGTGTAAGATGGACAGAGTGTGACAGTGTGAGATGGACAGAGTGTGACAGTGTAAGATGGACAGAGTGTGACAGTGTGAGATGGACAGAGTGTGACAGTGTGAAGTTGACAGAGTGTGACAGTGAGATGGACAGAGTGTGACAGTGAGATGGACTGATTGTGACAGTGTGAGATGGACAGTGTGTGACAGTGAGATGGACAGAGTGTGACAGTGAGATGGACAGAGTGTGACAGTGTGAGATGGACAGAGTGTGACAGTGTGAGATTGACAGAGTGTGACAGTGAGATGGACAGAGTGTGACAGTGAGATGGATAGAGTGTGACAGTGAGATGGACAGTGTGTGACAGTGAGATGGACAGTGTGTGACAGTGAGATGGACAGAGTGTGACAGTGAGATGGAAAGAGTGTGAAAGTGAGATGGACAGAGTGTGACAGTGTGAGATGGACAGAGTGTGACAGTGTAAGATGGACAGAGTGTGACAGTGTGAAATTGACAGAGTGTGACAGTGTGAGATGGACAGTGTGACAGTGTGAGATGGACAGAGTGTGACAGTGTGAGATGGACAGAGTGTGACAGTGAGATGGACAGTGTGTGACAGTGAGATGGACAGAGTGTGACAGTGAGATGGACAGAGTGTGACAGTGAGATGGACAGAGTGTGACAGTGAGATGGACAGAGTGTGACAGTGAGATGGACAGAGTGTGACAGTGAGATGGACAGACTGTGACAGTGAGAGATGGACAGAGTGTGACAGTGAGATGGACAGAGTGTGACAGTGAGATGGACAGTGTGTGACAGTGTGAGATGGACAGAGTGTGACAGTGAGATGGACAGAGTGTGACAGTGAGATGGACAGAGTGTGACAGTGAGATGGACAGAGTAACCTTGAATTGAATATGCATAAAGCCTTAATTTAACCCACGTCACCACTAGTGGGTGAGCGCTATTACAGTCAAGTTCTGCATTGTGGAAGTGGATGGCGTATGGTATAATCTGCAGACTCTGTGTTCAATCCCAGTGATAGTCAGTGCTGTGTCAACAAACATGTTGAAATGTGACATTTAGAGCAATTCTTAATTTGAGGTAGGGAGAAACATTGAAAAACGTCAAATTTTGCAGTGAGACTGTGAGATCTTGTTGAGAACACGTGCACGCACACACTGATGCATGCACACTTACACACACTCACACACACTCACACACACTCACACACACTCACACACAGTCACACACACTCACACTCACACACACTCACACACACTCACACACACTCACACACACTCACACACACTCACACGTCACGCAGCTCGCTCAGTGGTAACTGATCTGTGTAGTAGATCGACCTGTAATCTGCTGGTTTATTGACGTGTGTAAAGGACCGTCCTAATTGGTCTGTAAACGTGGTGTGTTGTGAACAGAGCTGTGTTTGTGTGCGACTGTGATAATAACCTCTTTGTGTGTGTATCCGGCACTGACGCAACTGTGTGTGTGTGTGTGTGTGTGTGTGTGTGTGTGTGTGTGTGTGTGTGTGTGTGTGTGTGTGTGTGTGTGTGTGTGCAGACCCTTGAAGTAGTGGGTCGTGAATTGAATGTGACGTCTAATCAGTAAATGAATTATGATTGTATTAACACACTGTTTCTCTGTCTCTCTCTCTCTTCTAGGTGAGTACATACTGAATGAAGATACACACCAACTACACTTTGAGAGATCAGATGGTTTGTGGATACTCCAGACTGTGGTTTGTGGATACTCCAGACTGTGGTTTGTGGATACTCCAGACTGTGGTTTGTGGATACTCCAGACTGTGGTTTGTGGATACTCCAGACTGTGGTTTCAGCTGACAACTCAAGTCTAACAGAGCTCAGGTGTGTTGTGTTGTGTGCATTTGCAGGCATTTTGTGTAGGACTGCATGCGGGTGTGTGTGTTTGAGGGTGTGTGTTTGAGAGATAGAAACAGACAGACAGACAGACAGACAGACAGACAGACAGACAGACAGACAGCGAGAGCGAGAGAGAGAGAGAGAGAGAGAGAGAAATGTGACTTGTTTCAGGACACTAGGCGTTTCAGGACACTAGGCGTTTCAGGACACTAGGCGTTTCAGGACACTAGGCGTTTCAGGACACTAGGCGTTGCAGGACACTAGGCGTTTCAGGACACTAGGCGTTTCGGGACACTAGGCGTTTCGGGACACTAGGCAATTCGGGACACTAGGCGTTTCGGGACACTAGGCGTTTCGGGACACTAGGCGTTTCAGGACGCTAGGCGTTTCGGGACGCTAGGCGTTTCGGGACGCTAGGCGTTTCGGGACACTAGGCGTTTCGGGACACTAGGCGTTTCGGGACACTAGGCGTTTCGGGACGCTAGGCGTTTCGGGACGCTAGGCGTTTCGGGACGCTAGGCGTTTCGGGACGCTAGGCGTTTCAGGACGCTAGGCGTTTCAGGACACTAGGCGTTTCAGGACACTAGGCGTTTCAGGACACTAGGCGTTTCAGGACACTAGGCGTTTCAGGACACTAGGCGTTTCAGGACACTAGGCGTTTCAGGACACTAGGCGTTGCAGGACACTAGGCGTTTCGGGACACTAGGCGTTTCGGGACACTAGGCGTTTCGGGACACTAGGCGTTTCGGGACACTAGGCGTTTCGGGACACTAGGCGTTTCGGGACACTAGGCGTTTCGGGACACTAGGCGTTTCGGGACACTAGGCGTTTCGGGACACTAGGCGTTTCGGGACACTAGGCGTTTCGGGACGCTAGGCGTTTCGGGACGCTAGGCGTTTCGGGACGCTAGGCGTTTCGGGACGCTAGGCGTTTCGGGACGCTAGGCGTTTCAGGACGCTAGGCGTTTCAGGACACTAGGCGTTTCAGGACACTAGGCGTTTCAGGACACTAGGCGTTTCAGGACACTAGGCGTTTCAGGACACTAGGCGTTTCAGGACGCTAGGCGTATCAGGACGCTAGGCGTTTCAGGACACTAGGCGTTTCGGGACACTAGGCGTTTCGGGACACTAGGCGTTTCGGGACACTAGGCGTTTCGGGACACTAGGCGGCAAGTATCAGGTAGTAACATGGCTATAATCAGGGAGTACCAGGTAGTAACATGGCTATAATCAGGGAGTACCAGGTAGTAGCATGGCTATAATCAGGAAGTACCAGGTAGTAGCATGGCTATAATCAGGGAGTACCAGGTAGTAACATGGCTATAATCAGGGAGTACCAGGTAGTAACATGGCTATAATCAGGGAGTACCAGGTAGTAACATGGCTATAATCAGGAAGTACCAGGTAATAACATGGCAAAATACAGGAAGTACCATGTAATAACATGGCTATATACATGAAGTACCAGGTAATAACTTGAGTGGCGCAGTTGTCTAAGGCACTGCATCGCAGTGCTAACTGTGCCACTAGAGATCCTGGTTCGAATCCAGGCTCTGTCGCAGCCGGCCGTGACCGGGAGACTCATGGGCGGCGCACAATTGGCCCAGCGTCGTCCAGGGTAGGGGAGGGAATGGCCGGCAGGGATGTAGCTCAGTTGATAGAGCATGGCGTTTGCAACGCCAGGGTTGTGGGTTCGTTTCCCACCGGGGGCCAGTATACAAGTACCAGGTAATAACATGGCTATATACAGGGAGTACCAGGTAATAACGTGGCTATATACAGGGAGTACCAGGTAATAACGTGGTTATATACAGGAATTACCAGGTAATAACATGGTTATATACAGGGAGTACCAGGTAATAACATGGCTATATAAAGAGAGTACCAAGTAATAACATGGCTATATACAGGGAGTACCAGGTAATAACATGATTATATACAGGGAGTACCAGGTAATAACATGGCTATATACAGGGAGTACCAGGTAATAACATGGCTATATACAGCGAGTACCAGGTAATAACATGGTTATATACAGGGAGTACCAGGTAATAACATGGCTATATACAGGGAGTATCAGGTAATAACATGGTTATATACAGCGAGTACTAGTACCGAGTTGATGTGCAGGTGTACAAGGTAATTGAGGTAGCTATGCACATATAGGTGCACCAAAACATCGCCGGCGGAGGAGAGGCACTCAGAGCGGTCTGCTTGTTCGACTTAGGAGGCCCGCACACCACCCACCGCTTCCAAGTATACTACTCGCTAATGTTCAGTCTTTGATTAACAAGGTCGATGAGCTCTGGGCAAGGATTTCTTTCCAGAGAGACATCAAGGCCTGTAACATACTTTGTTTCACGGAAACATGGATCTCTGGGGATATTCTGTCGAAATCGGTCCAGCCTGAGGGGTTCCCAGTTCATCGCGCAGACAGGAATAAAAATCTCTCCCGGAAGCAGAAGGGCGGAGGTGTGTGTTTCATGATTAACGACTCGTGGTGTAATTGTAGTAACATACAGGAACTCAAGGCCTTCTGTTCACCCGACCTAGAATACCTCACAATCAAATGCCGACCGTATTACCTCCCAAGTGAATTCTCTTCGGTTATAGTCACGGCTGTGTATATCCCCCCTCAAGCCGATACCACGACGGCCCTCAAAGAACTTCACTGAACTTTATGCAAACTGGAAACCACATATCCTGAGGCTGCATTTATTGTAGCTGGGGATTTTAACAAAGCAAATTTGAAGACTAGGCTGCCGAAGTTTTATCAACATATCGACTGTTGTACTCGCACTGCTAAAATCCTCGACCATTGCTATTCGAACTTCCGGGATGGTTATAAGGCCCTCCCCCGCCCTCCTTTCGGCAAATCTGACCACGACTCCATTTTGCTCCTACCTTCCTATAGGCAGAAACTCAAACAGGAAATACCCGTGCTAAGGACTATTCAACGCTGGTCTGACCAATCGGAATCCACGCTTCAAGATTGTTTTGATCACGTGGACTGGGATATGTTCCGGGTAGCTTCCGAAAATAATTTAGACAAATACACTGAAACGGTGACTGAGTTTATCAGGAAGTGTATAGGTGATGTTGTGCCCACTGTGACTATTAAAACCTACCCAAACCAGAAACCGTGGATAGACGGCAGCATTCGGGGCAATCTGAAAGTGCGAACCACCGCATTCAACCATGGCAAGGTGACTGGGAATATGGCAGAATACAAACAGTGTAGCTACTCACGCCGCAAGGAAATTAAACTGGCAAAACATCAGTATAGAGACAAAGTGGAGGCGCAATTCAACGGCTCAGACACAAGACGTATGTGGCAGGGTCTACAGACAATCACGGACTAGGAAGGCAACAGGAACACCGACGCCGACGTCTCGCTTCCAGAAAACCTAAACACCTTCTTCGCCCGCTTTGAGGATAACACAGTGCTACCGACGAGGTCAAATAGCCCTTACACAGCCTGGAGGTGTGTTGGGTCATTGTCCTGTTGAAAAACAAATGATAGTCCCACTAAGCGCAAACCAAATTGGATGGCATATCGTTGCAGAATGCTGTGGTAGCCATGCTGGTTAAGTGTGCCTTGAATTCTAAATAAATCACAGACAGTTTCACCAGCAAAGCACCCCCACACCATCACACCTCTCACACCTCCTCCTCCATGCTTCACGGTGGGAACCACACATGCAGAGATGTGGTCCTCTGTAGCTCAGCTGGTAGAGCACGGCGCTTGTAACGCCAAGGTAGTGGGTTCGATCCCCGGGACCACCCATACACAAAAAAAAAAAAATGTATGCACGCATGACTGTAAGTTGCTTTGGATAAAAGCGTCTGCTAAATGGCATATTAATATATTATATTATAGATCATCCGTTCACCTACTCTGCGTCTCATTAAGACACGGTGGTTGGAACCAAAAATCTCAAATTTGGACTCATCAGACCAAAGGACAGATTTCCACCTGTCTAATGTCCATTGCTCATGTTTTTTGGCCCAAGCAAGTCTCTTCTTCTTATTGGTGTCCTTTAGTAGTGGTTTCTTTGCAGCAATTCGACCATGAAGGCCTGATTCACGCAGTCTCCTCTGAACAGTTGATGTTGATATATGTATGTTACTTGAACTCTGTGAAGCATTTATTTGGGCTGAAATCTGAGGTGCAGTTAACTCTAATGAACTTATCCTCTGCAGCAGAGGTAACTCTGGGTCTTCCTTTCCTGTGGTGGTCCTCATGAGAGCCAGTTTCATCATAGCGCTTGATGGTTTTTGCGACTGCACTTGAATAAATGTTCCAAGTTCTTGAGATTTTCCGTATTGACTGACCTTCATGTCTTAAAGTAATGATGGACTGTCGTTTCTCTTTGCTTATCTGAGCTGTTCTTGCCATAATATGTACCTGGCAGTAACGAGGATGGTGGCCTCGGAAAGGAAACTTTGCGGTATTTATTAATTATTTTTTTAGACTGTTAAATAGCCATCACTAGCACATTAGAGGCTGCTGCTGCCTATTGAAATCACTGGCCACTTTAAGAAATGGAACACTAGTCACTTTAATAATGTTTACATATCTTGCACTACTCATCTCATATGTATATACTGCATTCTATTCTATAATATTCTACTGTATCTTAGTCCATGCCGCTCTGTCATTGCTTGTCCATATATGTATATATTCTTAAATTCCATTCCTTACTAGATTTGTGTGTATAGGGTATATGTTGTGAAATTGTTAGATATTACTTGTTAGATACTACTGCACTGTCGGAGCTAGAAGCAGAAGCTTTTCGCTACACCCACAATAACATCTGCTAAACACGTGTATGTGACAAATAAAAATTTATTTGATTTGATTTGGTATTTTACCAAATAGGGCTATCTTGTCACAACACAACTGATTGGCTCAAACGCATTAAGAAGGAAATAAATTCCACAAATTAACTTTTAAGGCACACCTGTTAATTGAAATGCATTCCAGGTGACTACCTCATGAAGCTGGTTGAGAGAATGCCAAGAGTGTGCAAAGCTGCCATCAAGGCAAAGGGCGGCTATTTGAGAAATCTCAAATATAAAATATATTTAGATTTGTTTAACACTTTTTTGGTTACTAAGTGATTCCATATGTGTTATTTCATAGTTTTGATGTCTTCACTATTATTCTACAATGTAGAAAATTGTAAAAATAAATAAAAACCCTTGAATGAGTAGGCGTGTCCAAACTGCTGACAGGTACTCTAGGTGTTGACCTGAAAACATTTAATAAAAACATTTATAGTAAAATATGATGAGGAATGGGAATGAGGATAACAGCCGTGATTAAATGAGGGCATGAGTTGATGTGTTCAGAGGCTTCAGTGCAGGACAGGCTCATCATAGATGGATGGTGTTGGAGAACTCAACTCCTCCAGGGCAGGACAGGATGTGAATACACAAGCAAGGATTAAAATCACACTGATGTGTAATAATGTGATTGTGTATGTGATTGACTCTACGTAGTAATGTGAGAAAATTTACAGGGCTACTCACAGTGATTGGAGAGGAAACATTCAATGTGCCAGTCTCTCCCTCTCCCCCTCTCTGCCTCTCCCCCAGTCTCTCCCTCTCCCCCTCTCTGCCTCTCCCCCAGTCTCTCCCTCTCCCCCTCTCTGCCTCTCCCCCAGTCTCTCCCTCTCCCCCTCTCTGCCTCTCCCCCAGTCTCTCCATCTCCCCTGTCTCTCTCTCTCCTCCTATCTCTCCCCAGTCTCTCCCTCTCCCCCAGTCTCTCCCCAGTCTCTCCCTCTCCCCATGTCTCTCCCCTCCCCCTCTCTGCCTCTCCCCAGTCTCTCCCTCTCCCCAGTCTCTCCCCAGTCTCTCCCTCTCCCCCAGTCTCTCCCCTGTCTCTCCCTCTCCCCGTCTCTCCCTCTCCCTGGTGTCTCCCTCAGTCTCTCCCCCCAGTCTCTCTCTCTCCCCTTCTCCCCATCTCTCCCTTTCCCCAGTCTCTGCCTCTCCCCAGTCTCTCCCTCTCCCCTGTCTCTCCCTCTCCCCGTCTCTCCCTCTCCCCTGGTGTCTCCCTCAGTCTCTCCCCCTGTCTCTCTCTCTCCCCTTCTCCCCATCTCTCCCTCTCCCCCAGTCTCTGCCTCTCCCCCAGTCTCTCCCTCTCTCCCAGTCTCTCCCTCTCCCCCTCTCTGCCTCTCCCCCAGTCTCTCCCCAGTCTCTCCCTCTCTCCCAGTCTCTCCCTCTCCCCCTCTCTGCCTCTCCCCCAGTCTCTCCCCAGTCTCTCCCTCTCCCCCAGTCTCTCCCTCTCCCCCTCTCTGCCTCTCCCCCAGTCTCTCCCCAGTCTCTCCCTCTCCCCAGTCTCTCCCCTCTCCCCCTCTCTGCCTCTCCCCAGTCTCTCCCTCTCTCCCAGTCTCTCCCTCTCCCCCAGTCTCTCCCTCTCCCCCAGTCTCTCCCTCTCCCCCAGTCTCTCCCTCTCCCCCTCTCTCCCAGTCTCCCCCTCTCTCCCAGTCTCTCCCTCTCCCCCAGTCTCTCCTCTCCCCCAGTCTCTCCCTCTCCCCCTCTCTCCCAGTCTCTCCCTCTCCCCAGTCTCTGCCTCTCCCCCAGTCTCACCCTCTCCCCAGTCTCTCCCTCTCCCCAGTCTCTCCCTCTCCCCCTCTCTCCCCAGTCTCTCCCTCTCCCCAGTCTCTCCCTCTCCCCCTCTTCCCCAGTCTCTCCCTCTCCCCCTCTCCCAGTCTCTCCTCTCCCCAGTCTCTCCCTCTCCCCAGTCTCTCCCTCTCCCCCAGTCTCCCCCTCTCCCCAGTCTCTCCCTCTCTCTCCCAGTCTCTCCCTCTCCCCAGTCTCTCCCTCTCCCCCTCTCTCCCCCAGTCTCTCCCTCTCCCCCAGTCTCTCCCTCTCCCCCTCTCTCCCCCAGTCTCTCCCTCTCCCCCTCTCTCCCAGTCTCTCCCTCTCCCCCAGTCTCTCCCTCTCTCCAAGTCTCTGCCTCTCCGCCAGTCTCTCCCTCTCCCCCTCTCTCCCAGTCTCTCCCTCTCCCCAGTCTCTCCCTCTCCCCAGTCTCTCCCTCTCCCCCAGTCTCCCCCTCTCCCCCAGTCTCTCCCTCTCTCCCAGTCTCTCCCTCTCCCCAGTCTCTCCCTCTCCCCCTCTCTCCCCCAGTCTCTCCTCTCCCCCCAGTCTCTCCCTCTCCCCTCTCTCCCCAGTCTCTCCCTCTCCCCCTCTCTCCCAGTCTCTCCCTCTCCCCCAGTCTCTCCCTCTCTCCAAGTCTCTGCCTCTCCCCCAGTCTCTCCCTCTCTCCCAGTCTCTCCCTCTCCCCCAGTCTCTCCCTCTCCCCCTCTCCCCCAGTCTCTCCCTCTCCCCCAGTCTCTCCCTCTCCCCTCTCTCCCCAGTCTCTCCTCTCCCCCATCTCTCCGTCTCTCCCTCTCTCCAAGTCTCTGCCTCTCCCCAGTCTCTCCCTCTCCCCCTCTCTGCCTCTCCCCCAGTCTCTCCCTCTCCCCAGTCTCTGCCTCTCCCCCAGTCTCTCCCTCTCTCCCAGTCTCTCCCTCTCCCCCAGTCTCTGCCTCTCCCCCTCTCTGCCTCTCCCCAGTCTCTCCCTCTCTCCCAGTCTCTCCTCTCCCCAGTCTCTGCCTCTCCCCCTCTCTGCCTCTCCCCCAGTCTCTCCCTCTCCCCCAGTCTCTGCCTCTCCCCCAGTCTCTCCCTCTCTCCCAGTCTCTCCCTCTCCCCCAGTCTCTGCCTCTCCCCCTCTCTGCCTCTCCCCCAGTCTCTCCCTCTCCCCTCTCTCCCAGTCTCTCCCTCTCCCCAGTCTCTCCCTCTCCCCCAGTCTCTGCCTCTCCCCCAGTCTCTCCCTCTCTCCCAGTCTCTTCCTCTCCCCAGTCTCTCCCTCTCCCCTCTCCCCCAGTCTCTCCTCTCCCCTCTCCCCAGTCTCTCCCTCTCCCCTCTCTCCTCTCCCCAGTCTCTCCCTCTCCCCCTCTCTCCCCAGTCTCTCCCTCTCTCCCCAGTCTCTCCCTCTCCCCCTCTCTGCCTCTCCCCCAGTCTCTCCCTCTCCCCCAGTCTCTCCCTCTCTCCCAGTCTCTCCCTCTCCCCAGTCTCTCCCCCAGTCTCTCCCTCTCCCCTCTCTCCCAGTCTCTCCCTCTCCCCCAGTCTCTCCCTCTCCCCCTCTCTGCCTCTCCCCAGTCTCTCCCTCTCTCCCAGTCTCTCCCTCTCCCCCAGTCTCTGCCTCTCTCCCAGTCTCTCCCTCTCCCCAGTCTCTCCCTCTCCCCAGTCTCTCCCTCTCCCCCAGTCTCTCCCTCTCCCCAGTCTCTGCCTCTCCCCTCTCTGCCTCTCCCCCAGTCTCTCCCTCTCCCAGTCTCTCCCTCTCCCCCAGTCTCTCCCTCTCCCCAGTCTCTCCCTCTCCCCAGTCTCTCCCTCTCCCCTCTCTGCCTCTCCCCCAGTCTCTCCCTCTCCCCCAGTCTCTCCCTCTCCCCCAGTCTCTCCCTCTCCCCCAGTCTCTCCCTCTCCCCCAGTCTCTCCCTCTCCCCCTCTCTCCCTCTCCCCCAGTCTCTCCCTCTCTCCCAGTCTCTCCCTCTCCCCAGTCTCTCCCTCTCCCCCTCTCTGCCTCTCCCCCAGTCTCTCCCTCTCTCCCAGTCTCTCCCTCTCCCCCAGTCTCTCCCTCTCCCTGTCTCTCCCTCTCCCCCTCTCTCCCTCTCCCCCAGTCTCTCCCTCTCCCCCTCTCTGCCTCTCCCCCAGTCTCTCCCCTCTCTCCCAGTCTCTCCTCTCCCCAGTCTCTCCCTCTCCCAGTCTCTCCCTCTCCCCAAGTCTCTCTCTCTCCCAGTCTCTCCCTCTCCCCAGTCTCTCCCTCTCCCAGTCTCTCCCTCTCCCCCTCTCTCCCTCTCCCCCAGTCTCTCCCTCTCCCCCTCTCTGCCTCTCCCCCAGTCTCTCCCTCTCTCCCAGTCTCTCCATCTCCCCCAGTCTCTCCCTCTCCCCCAGTCTCTCCCTCTCCCCTCTCTCCCTCTCCCCAGTCTCTCCCTCTCCCCCAGTCTCCCCCTCTCTCCCAGTCTCTCCCTCTCTCCCAGTCTCTCCCTCTCCCCCAGTCTCTCCCTCTCCCCCAGTCTCTCCCTCTCCCCCAGTCTCTCCCTCTCCCCCTCTCTGCCTCTCCCCCAGTCTCTCCCTCTCTCCCAGTCTCTCCCCTCTCCCAGTCTCTCCCTCTCTCCCAGTCTCTCCCTCTCCCAGTCTCTCCCTCTCCCCTCTCTCCCTCTCCCCCAGTCTCTCCCTCTCCCCTCTCTCCCTCTCTCCCAGTCTCTCCCTCTCCCCCTCTCCCTCTCTCCCCAGTCTCTCCCTCTCTCCCCAGTCTCTCCCTCCCCCCAGTCTCCCCCTCTCTCCCAGTCTCTCCCTCTCCCCCAGTCTCTCCCTCTCCCCCAGTCTCTCCCTCTCCCCTCTCTCCCTCTCCCCCAGTCTCTCCCTCTCTCCCAGTCTCTCTCTCTCCCAGTCTCTCCCTCTCCCCCAGTCTCTCCCTCTCCCAGTCTCTCCCTCTCCCCTCTCTCCCTCTCCCCCAGTCTCTCCCTCTCCCCCTCTCTGCCTCTCCCCCAGTCTCTCCCTCTCTCCCAGTCTCTCCATCTCCCCCAGTCTCTCCCTCTCCCCCAGTCTCTCCCTCTCCCCCTCTCTCCCTCTCCCCCAGTCTCTCCCTCTCCCCCAGTCTCCCCCTCTCTCCCAGTCTCTCCCTCTCTCCCAGTCTCTCCCTCTCCCCAAGTCTTTCCCTCTCCCCCAGTCTCTCCCTCTCCCCCAGTCTCTCCCTCTCCCCTCTCTGCCTCTCCCCCGTCTCTCCCTCTCTCCCAGTCTCTCCCTCTCCCAGTCTCTCCCTCTCTCCCAGTCTCTCCCTCTCCCAGTCTCTCCCTCTCCCCCTCTCTCCCTCTCCCCCAGTCTCTCCCTCTCCCCCTATCTCCCTCTCTCCCAGTCTCTCCCTCTCCCCCTCTCTCCTCTCTCCCCAGTCTCTCCCTCTCCCCCAGTCTCCCCCTCTCTCCCAGTCTCTCCCTCTCCCCAGTCTCTCCCTCTCCCCAGTCTCTCCCTCTCCCCCAGTCTCTCCCTCTCCCCCTCTCTCCCTCTCCCCCAGTCTCTCCTCTCCCCCAGTCTCTCCCTCTCCCCAGTCTCTCCCTCTCTCCCAGTCTCTCCCTCTCCCCAGTCTCCCCTCTCCCCCAGTCTCTCCTCTCTCCCAGTCTCTCTCTCTCCCTATCTCCCTCTCCCCCAGTCTCTCCCTCTCCCCCAGTCTCTCCCTCTCCCCTCTCTCCCTCTCCCCAGTCTCTCCCTCTCTCCCAGTCTCCCTCTCCCCAGTCTCTCCCTCTCTCCCAGTCTCTCTCTCCCCCCTCTCCCTCTTTCCCAGTCTCTCCCTCTCCCCCAGTCTCTGCCTCTCTCCCAGTCTCTCTCTCTCCCCCTCTCTCCCTCTCTCCCAGTCTCTCTTCTCCCCTCTCTCCCTCTCTCCCAGTCTCTCCTCTCCCCGTCTCCCTCTCCCCAGTCTCTCCCTCTCCCCCAGTCTCTCCCTCTCCCCAGTCTCTCCCTCTCCCCCAGTCTCTCCCCTCTCCCCTCTCTGCCTCTCCCCCAGTCTCTCCCAATCTCTCCCAGTCTCTCCCAGTCTCTCCCAGTCTCTCCCAGTCTCTCCCAGTCTCTCCCCAGTCTCTCCCTCTCTCCCAGTCTCTGCCTCTCCCCCTCTCTGCCTCTCCCCTCTCTGCCTCTCCCCCTCTCTCCCTCTCCCCCAGTCTCTCCCAGTCTCTCCCAGTCTCTCCCAGTCTCTCCCAGTCTCTCCCCAGTCTCTCCCCAGTCTCTCCCTCTCCCCCAGTCTCTCCCTCTCCCCCTCTCTGCCTCTCCCCCAGTCTCTCCCAGTCTCTCCCAGTCTCTCCCAGTCTCTCCCAGTCTCTCCCAGTCTCTCCCAGTCTCTCCCCAGTCTCTCCCTCTCTCCCAGTCTCTGCCTCTCCCCCAGTCTCTCCCTCTCCCCCAGTCTCCCCCTCTCCCCCAGTCTCTCTCTCTCCCCCTCTCTGCCTCTCCCCCAGTCTCTCCCTCTCCCCCAGTCTCCCCCTCTCTCCCCAGTCTCTCCCTCTCCCCCAGTCTCTCCCTCTCCCCCTCTCTCCCTCTCCCCCAGTCTCTCCCTCTCCCCCAGTCTCTCCCTCTCCCCCTCTCTGCCTCTCCCCAGTCTCTCCCAGTCTCTCCCTCTCTCCCAGTCTCTCCCTCTCCCCCAGTCTCTCCTCTCCCCCAGTCTCTCCCTCTCCCCCTCTCTCCCTCTCCCCCAGTCTCCCCCTCTCCCCCAGTCTCTCCCTCTCCCCAGTCTCTCCCTCTCCCCCAGTCTCTCCCTCTCCCCCTCTCTCCCCAGTCTCTCCCTCTCTCCCAGTCTCTCCCTCTCCCCCAGTCTCCCCCTCTCCCCAGTCTCTCCTCTCTCCCCAGTCTCTCCCTCTCCCCCAGTCTCTCCCTCTCTCCCAGTCTCTCCCTCTCCCCCAGTCTCTCCCTCTCCCCCAGTCTCTCCCTCTCCCCCTCTCTCCCTCTCCCCCAGTCTCCCCCTCTCCCCCAGTCTCTCCTCTCCCCCAGTCTCTCCCTCTCCCCCTCTCTCCCTCTCCCCCAGTCTCCCCCTCTCCCCCAGTCTCTCCCTCTCCCCCAGTCTCTCCCTCTCCCCCAGTCTCTCCCTCTCCCCCAGTCTCTCCCTCTCCCCTCTCTCCCTCTCCCCCAGTCTCTCCATCTCCCCCAGTCTCTCCCTCTCCCCCTCTCTGCCTCTCCCCAGTCTCTCCATCTCCCCAGTCTCTCCCTCTCCCCCTCTCTGCCTCTCCCCCAGTCTCTCCCTCTCCCCTCTCTCCCTCTCCCCCAGTCTCTCCATCTCCCCCAGTCTCTCCCTCTCCCCCTCTCTGCCTCTCCCCCAGTCTCTCCCTCTCCCCCTCTCCCTCTCCCCAGTCTCTCCCTCTCCCCTCTCTCCCTCTCCCCAGTCTCTCCCTCTCCCCCTCTCCCCTCTCTCCCCAGTCTCTCCCTCTCCCCCAGTCTCCCCCTCTCTCCCAGTCTCTCCCTCTCCCCAGTCTCTCCCCTCTCCCCAGTCTCTCCCTCTCTCCCAGTCTCTGCCTCTCCCCCTCTCTCCCTCTCTCTCAGTCTCTCCCTCTCCCCCAGTCTCTGCCTCTCCCCCAGTCTCTCCCTCTCCCCCAGTCTCTCCCTCTCTCCCAGTCTCTCCCTCTCCCCCAGTCTCTCCCTCTCCCCCAGTCTCTCCCTCTCTCCCAGTCTCTGCCTCTCCCCCTCTCTCCCTCTCTCCCAGTCTCTCCCTCTCCCCCAGTCTCTGCCTCTCCCCCAGTCTCTCCCTCTCCCCCAGTCTCTCCCTCTCTCCCAGTCTCTCCCTCTCCCCCAGTCTCTCCCTCTACCCCAGTCTCTCCCTCTCCCCCTCTCTGCCTCTCCGCCAGTCTCTCCATCTCCCCCAGTCTCTCCCTCTCCCCCAGTCTCTATTCTGCCACTGTGTACTCTCTGTTTAGAGCCAAATAGCATTCTAGTTTGCTCTGTTTTGTAAGACAGAAATAAAGGTGTTCCTAAAAAGGTCCAGTTGCCAGGACCACAAATACAAATTCCACCTAGACACCGTTGCCCTAGAGCACACAAAAAAACTATACATACCTCGGCCTTAACATCAGCCACAGGTAACTTCCACAAAGCTGTGAACGATCTGAGAGACAAGGCAAGAATGGCATTCAATGCCATCAAAAGGAACATAACATTTGACATACCAATTAGGATCTGGCTAAAAATACTTGAATCAGTTATAGAACCCATTGCCCTTTATGGTTGTGAGGTATGGGATCCGCTCAGCAACCAAGAATTTAGACAATGGGACAAAAACCAAATTGAGACTGCATGCAGAATTCTGCAAAAATATCCTCTGTGTACAACGAAAAACAC
The DNA here is from genome assembly GCF_020615455.1 of Coregonus clupeaformis. Lineage (NCBI taxonomy): Eukaryota > Metazoa > Chordata > Actinopteri > Salmoniformes > Salmonidae > Coregonus > Coregonus clupeaformis. The sequence continues at coordinate 105,227 of NW_025533500.1, forward strand.
CAAATAATGCATGCAGAGCAGAATTAGGCTGATCCTCGCAAATTATCAAAATCCAGAAAAGAGCCATTAAATTCTATAACCACTTAAAAGGAAGTGATTCCCAAACTTTCCATAACAAAGCCATCACCTACAGAGAGATGAACTTGGAGAAGAGTCCCCTAAATAAGCTCTCTCTCTCTCTCTCTCTCTCTCTCTCTCTCTCTCTCTCTCTCTCTCTCTCTCTCTCTCTCTCTCTCTCTCTCTCTCTCTCTCTCTCTCTCTCTCTCTCTCTCTCTCTCTCTCTCTCTCTCTCTCTTCTCTCTCTCTCTCTCTCTCTCTCTCTCTCTCTCTCTCTCTCTCTCAGCACCCGGCAGATTGTTGTGACTGGCTTTTCTCAACTATCAATATGCTGCTGAGGTGTGTGTGTGTGTGTGTTTCACACCTATCAGTATGCCACTGGAGTGATAGATGAGTGCTTGGACCCTGAACATACTGCTTGGTACCTGACTGGCTGTCTGACTGGCTGTCTGACTGGCTGTCTGACTGGCTGTCTGACTGGCTGTCTGACTGGCTGTCTGACTGTCTGACTGTCTGACTGTTTGACTGGCTGTCTGACTGACTGACTGGCTGTCTGACTGGCTGTCTGACTGGCTGTCTGACTGTCTGACTGACTGTCTGACTGACTGACTGGCTGTCTGACTGGCTGTCTGACTGGCTGACTGACTGGCTGTCTGACTGTCTGACTGACTGTCTGACTGTTTGACTGGCTGTCTGACTGGCTGTCTGACTGGCTGACTGACTGGCTGTCTGACTGTCTGACTGACTGTCTGACTGTTTGACTGGCTGTCTGACTGACTGACTGGCTGTCTGACTGGCTGTCTGACTGGCTGACTGACTGGCTGTCTGAGTGTCTGACTGACTGTCTGACTGTTTGACTGGCTGTCTGACTGACTGACTGGCTGTCTGACTGGCTGTCTGACTGGCTGTCTGACTGGCTGTCTGACTGGCTGTCTGACTGGCTGACTGGCTGTCTGACTGGCTGTCTGACTGGCTGTCTGACTGGCTGTCTGACTGGCTGTCTGACTGGCTGTCTGACTGGCTGGCTGTCTGACTGGCTGTCTGACTGGCTGACTGGCTGTCTGACTGGCTGTCTGACTGGCTGTCTGACTGTCTGACTGTCTGACTGGCTGTCTGACTGGCTGTCTGACTGGCTGTCTGACTGTCTGACTGGCTGTCTGACTGGCTGTCTGACTGTCTGACTGGCTGTCTGGCTGTCTGACTGGCTGTCTGACTGGCTGTCTGACTGGCTGTCTGACTGGCTGACTGGCTGTCTGGCTGGCTGTCTGACTGGCTGTCTGACTGGCTGTCTGACTGGCTGTCTGGCTGTCTGACTGGCTGTCTGACTGTCTGACTGGCTGTCTGACTGGCTGTCTGACTGTCTGACTGGCTGTCTGACTGGCTGTCTGACTGGCTGTCTGACTGGCTGACTGGCTGTCTGACTGGCTGTCTGACTGTCTGACTGGCTGTCTGACTGGCTGTCTGACTGTCTGACTGGCTGTCTGACTGGCTGTCTGACTGGCTGTCTGACTGGCTGACTGGCTGTCTGGCTGGCTGTCTGACTGGCTGTCTGACTGGCTGTCTGACTGGCTGTCTGGCTGTCTGACTGGCTGTCTGACTGTCTGACTGGCTGTCTGGCTGGCTGGCTGTCTGACTGGCTGTCTGACTGGCTGTCTGACTGGCTGTCTGACTGTCTGACTGACTGTCTGACTGACTGACTGGCTGTCTGACAGGCTGTCTGACTGGCTGACTGACTGGCTGTCTGACTGTCTGACTGACTGTCTGACTGTTTGACTGGCTGTCTGACTGGCTGACTGACTGACTGGCTGTCTCACTGGCTGTCTGACTGGCTGACTGACTGGCTGTCTGACTGTCTGACTGACTGTCTGACTGTTTGACTGGCTGTCTGACTGGCTGACTGACTGGCTGTCTGACTGGCTGTCTGACTGTCTGACTGACTGTCTGACTGACTGACTGGCTGTCTGACTGGCTGTCTGACTGGCTGTCTGACTGGCTGTCTGACTGGCTGTCTGACTGGCTGTCTGACTGGCTGTCTGACTGGCTGACTGGCTGTCTGGCTGGCTGGCTGTCTGACTGGCTGTCTGACTGTCTGACTGGCTGTCTGACTGGCTGTCTGGCTGTCTGACTGGCTGTTTGACTGGCTGACTGGCTGTCTGGCTGTTTGGCTGGCTGTCTGACTGGCTGTCTGACTGGCTGTCTGACTGGCTGTCTGACTGGCTGTCTGACTGGCTGTCTGGCTGGCTGTCTGACTGGCTGTCTGACTGGCTGACTGACTGGCTGTCTGACTGGCTGTCTGACTGGCTGTCTGGCTGTCTGACTGGCTGTTTGACTGGCTGACTGGCTGTCTGGCTGACTAGTAATTACACCATCATTCCTCAGACAGAGATGGAGACTTGTTTTGTGCTTACGGTGAAATATGTTGTATATGGTGAAATATGTTGAATATGGTGAAATATGTTGTATATGGCAGATCAACCAATAACAAACTATATAAAATGCAAGTCTGTTTGTCCTTCTCTTCAATACAGTGGCATATTGTTAACGTGCATTTTCTTCACGCCCCCACCTACTCCCTCAACTCACACACCTCTATCCCTCCTCCTGCCCCCCCCCCATCATCCCCCTCTCCTAGCTGCCCCCCCTCCTCTCCTCCTCTCCTCCTTTCCCCTCTTCTCCACCATCTCCTCTCTTCCCTGTCACAGTGAGAGGGCCATTAGAGACCATTAAGGTCCCAGTCCTGATAGACAGTGTGACAGGAGGAGAGGAGAGGAGAGGAGAGGAGAGGAGAGGAGAGGAGAGGAGAGGAGAGGAGAGGAGAGGAGAGGAGAGGAGAGGAGAGGAGAGGAGAGGAGAGGAGAGGAGAGGAGAGGAGAGGAGAGGAGAGGAGAGGAGAGGAGAGGAGAGGAGAGGAGAGGAGTAAAGAGAGAGTTTGAGAGGAGAAGAGGAGGAGAGGAGGAGGGAAGAGAGAGAGTGAGAGTTTTGATGGACAGAATGTTATGGCCAGCTAGCAGATTTGGTTCCTTGGAACTTGTGGGAATGTTTTTTTTGGGTTTCCCATTGGGAACAAAGCCACACTTAAAAATAATGCTTTTCTGAGAACGGAAAGGAACATTTCACCTGTTCTGGGAATGTTCATTTTTAGGTTGGAGGGAGGTTTTCACTGAGCATTTTCCTGGAATGTTTTATTAACGTTCTGAGAATGGAACTTATAGGTTATTTGAAGGTAATTCATTCATTAACATTCTGAGAACATGTTTCAATAAGACTTTTAATAATACTGCTAGCTTAGTTTGGGCTAACTGTTTTGAACTCCACCCTCAGGTACACTGTAAACCCTAATAAGTTCACATAACTCAAAAATTATTTTGTAACAGATTACACAAAAATATTTTAGTGATGTTTTTAAATGTTTTAAGTTTACATAAAATAAAAATTACATTTACAGTTGCCTTAAATTATCTCAATGTTATCTTATAAATATTGATATTCCTCAACTTATAATTAGGGAGTAATTCACTCAAATTTTTCAATATTTTTCAACTCATATAATGTGGGAAATACACTCAAAATTTTCAATATTTTTCAACTCATATAATGTGGGAAATACACTCAAAACTTTCAATATTCTTCAACTCATAAATGTGGGAAATACACTCAAAATATTAAATATTCTTCAACTCATATAATGTGTGAAATACACTCAAAATTTTCAATATTCTTCAACTCATAATGTGGGACATGCAATCAAAATTAATTCTAAACTGAAATACTGATGTCGGTCCATTACACAATTATAATCAGCGAATAATGTTAGAAAACATGAAAGTGACACCACAGTGACAATTTAACTTTTTTTTTATTCAACACAATGTGCTTTTAAAAAGGCACAAATCAAAAGGAGCTCAGTCAAAACAAAGTGCTTGTCATAAATTAAAACAAAAAAGGAAAAGGAAATGACTCCATAAAAACAAAATGTGTTTTAAAGTACATTAAGTGTTAATAGTTCCATATTCTGATAGTGGTCATTGCTACAGAGGGTAGATTCAGTATTTTGGGTCTCCATATCACACTATTCAGTAAACATTATGATAAAAACTCACAAAGGCTTCATGATAAAATTCAATAAGATTCTAATTATAATCCATCCTCAACAGCAATGACAACTATTAGAATGTGGAGCCATTTAAAACGTTTTGGCACTTACTGTACCTTGAAGGCTGCAACTCACTTTTTTAAAATAAAACATTCAAATAAAAGTACTGGTTTCTACTGTGCCGTACTTCAACTGGCAACATCAAGGTAAGCATTAGGTCACACAACATTAAACATGTATAGTGCATGAATTCAACAGTCGTTTCCCACAAGTACAGTACAAAAACTTGGGCTTGGCAATACGTCAATGTTGTGATATTTATCTATTAACAATCAATGTATTAAATCTGAGGTAGAAGAGGCAAACAGTGTAACATATTAAACATGAGGTAGAAGAGGCAAATTATTACATTTGTAAAGAGGGGAAAAAAACTAAAAACATCCTCAATACTCAGCTCAACAAATAGTCCATTCTGAGTGATTCACTCATTGAACAAATCATTCTTCAGTGTCAGTAGACGGCCTTTCAGTGGTTTGTTGTCCTCAAGACACATCACAACTTTTTGGATAAATGTGAATGTAAGCTCAAGATTCTTTGGGTACTGTAGGTCTAGTGCATAGACATACCCAAAGAGCAGGAGAAATGAGTCAGCCAGGTTTGTGGGACCACTCACAAGTATTTCATCTTCCACGACAATACAGATGCTCTCAGGGCTGAAGAGGGCCGCATCAGTAGTATCATCAGTGACAACTGTCAGGAGAGCCACCGGAGTGTCAGTGAGGTCTGGACCATCTGCTGACTATAAAACACAAATAATACAAAAATGAGTTCAGCCCCTCAAGGATACAAATCATGCTAATGATGTCTAGACATTACGGTCACTTTGCACTTAGACTGCAACTAAGCTACATGTTTAAACTATTTTCTTTACACATGCTTATTATTTTATGTTAGTTTCACACCTACCTGTAAGCATACTTTTTGTTTAGTGGAATTCTTTATACTTACCTTTTCATTTATGTAATTTCTACATGTCAGTTTGCAGAATAACAACTCAAGGAAACTTCATAAACAGGTCCTGGGGGCTATTCCAGAAAGGAGGTTCAACAAACTGAGCCTAACGCTGAACTCAGAGTTGACTTACCCTGTGAAGTGAAACTGAGTTTTCAGTTACAGAACAGCTGATCTGAGTTAGGTAAGTTGACTCAGAGTACGTTAACTCGGAGTTGAGCTTGTGCCTGACGACTAGTAAAAAGCCATCATCAATGGAGCTCCGATACGGTTATTCACCATGGCAACGGGAGAAAACAGGAAGCAGACATTTTCTGGCTGCGGCTGTTATATAAATCACTGACAGAGTTTCAGATGCAGTCGTCTTTTCATTTTGAATTTAACATCACTTTATTTTATATTAGCCTTTAAGGAAGTGGTTGAATGTTGTTCAATGTTTTATTTTAGGCTATTTTGTTTTATTTAAAATCGGCTGAAAATGAAATATAAAAACATTTTATCTCATACTCAATGCGGCGACAAACTAGAAACACGGACTTTGAAATTACGTTGTTGGAAAAATACAATTGGCTATACTGATGGTTTTCACATAACCTGCTTTCTGGAATGCCCCTCTGGTTCTCCTAGAGTTCTTTGAGTGATGTCATGTTTAAGCTGACTGAATAGCTAAGCAAAGGGATTGATAGTGAGGCCAGTACACTTACATTACAGGTCCTGAAAAACTTGGAGGCATCTTCACGCAGGTACACAGGAAGTGCACGAAGGACGAGGGCCCGTCTCATATTTACATCACGTTGTTCCTACATGGACAAAAAATATCCATTACAATAATAATTACACAAATATCAAAAACATTCATTGTACACTAATTATAGTAAAAATGAAAATGTTAAAAGATAAGCAAGTTAGTTATTAACAAGCAAAGCATCAAAGTTGTGTGCTTATAGATCTGCTATTTCTGTTGTTGTTCTTTGTATTTAACAAAGTATTAATAAAGGGGTTCAAGTGATCAACTGTTGACCCCACAGTTGAGATAAAAACATTTAGAGAAATAGCAAAAGAATGACTGTGGAAACACATAAAATAAAACCAATTATTAGTGTAACCCTCTCACCAGGCTCGAATTTGACTCTCACGATATTACCTTATTTAGAATATCTGAACAGCATGGGATATTAGGTGAGAAGGACATCTCCAATAAGAATCCCTATTGTAAACTTGCTAGGGTGAATGACAAATAGGGTATTAACTTCAGATAGAATGATTATAGACTTGGTTATTGTTATAAGGATATGCTTTCCCATGCATTAAATGAAACTGAAACAGTAAATGACTCCACCAATACAACAGACATAAGGTTCAAGATCTATATTAATCAAATGTTCAATGTATCACATCAAAAGAAATACAAATTATAAACCCCAATGATTTTTCCACAACCCCATGTCCAAATTATTTGCAAGCTGGCTTAAACCCTGGGCGCGCGTTGGAGCTCATAAAAAAAATGACGACATACATAAAGTCCCGAAGTCCACCCCACATTTGTAGTTACTCACTACTTGTAGATAATGCCTCAGCAAAATATAGTAGTTCCGTGCAGGTGTCCTCACAAGATCCACCGCGAACACAGCTATCAATGCAGCCAGTACTCGGTAGCAGCAACAGACATCCGTTGGAAACCCGGACTGATCGTCACAAGCAATTCTCTCCAAGTCTTGCACGATGCTAGGCTAACCTCTAGGATGTCGAATGTCTCCACAACGCGACGGCAGCTTCAGTCTCCACTTGGTCTTTCTTAACTAAATAATAAACACTCTCTTATAGAAATAAAATCAGGATTTCCCTTAAAAAAAACTCTGTAGGTATGGTTTTGTTCTCTCTTTATCGTTTCCTTTGGTCGTTTTTCCTTCACCAACCCCACTAACGTCTCTCCTCTCCCTTCTTTCAACTTTTCCCTCCCTTTTCTTTCCCGGCAACCAGTCCACTCTCCCATTGGCCACAACTTAACAAGTTAGCTCATTGGTCAAAAGATACGTGGGAAATTTAAACTTAAAAGTAAACCAACCTATTCACTTGTACATTTTTTAAAAACATTGCTTCAAAAGAAATGCATTAATGACATTACAAATCAGGAGCTATTCGATCACCTTTTAAATCTAATACCAATGAATTATAACAAATACACTCTATACTTGGTTTTAGCAATGTATTACATTAGTAACACTATTTCATAATACATCCTACCTGAACTGTTAAAAGGATTTCGAGATGATCTCACAACCACACACTTGAGCCTAGGAAGAAATACAAACACAGGCCTGGTTAGCATCATGATAACACACTCACATTATGTTGTTTAGCATTGTTCGTTTCACGCTAGCACACACGTACACACAGCTCGATAACGTAAAATATTTACTGTGTAAGGCAGACACTTATTGAAATAAGTATACTCACAGTACGCACTTGCATTACCGCGAACAGCGAAAACTCATGGACCTTCCTCCACCGTCAATGTCCCGGGCAAACATGCATTATGGGAAATGTAGTTCATCCAGGAAACCTGCTGATAACGTTACACCGTTGTAAGATGAAGTAACGTAACGTATTTGTCACATATTTAACAACTTCTAAAGTTACAATTACTTAGATTTTTAAACTATTTACAACAAATATTCACTGTGCACATTGTACAAATGTATTCCCAGTTCCACATTTAAGACTATCGAAATTCAATTTTTAAAAAAACAACAAAAACAACATTAGAGTTACTTACCAAATCAGAGGTGATGATAAGATGGCGCTTAAGAAAACGAAGGCAATAAGACTAATGATAAAAACGGAGGTGGTGGTGGTTTCAAGCGAGCAGCATAAAAGTGCGCATTGCAAACAAATTAAAACAAATTAAACTGTGTTCCACATCCACACGGGCGGCCCAAACATCCCCGCATCAAGGCAAATTCAAGATGGCTGACTCAGCTTTCCTGAGGGAGAGATGACCCACCCACCAGAACGTCATGACGTCGATAACGTCATGACACTACCTAAACTTTTTGAGCGTTCCACACAAATTACCTATAAAATATTGAGCCCTCTTCAATTAAAGTGGCATAAATCTCAACAGAGCTCAACACTTTATAGTTTGGTCAACTGCATAACGACATTTGACTGTTATGACCTTATTACTTATGAGCTAGTACAACTGTTTGGGATTACAGTGTAGGACACATGTCAATTAATTTGCTTAGGCATTAATCACGCAAACACATTTCTTTTTTATTGTGGCGCTGCATCAATGAGATGCAAACCTAAAATCTTCTGTTTCCATGGAATTAGTCCACTGCGCCACCAGGATTAGTCTATTCAAACAGACCCCATTTCAAAGGAAACAAGATCATTAAGATTAACTTTAAGCATCAGTTGTCAGAGCAGCTTACTGATAACTGCACTTTGTATTTATTTCACCTTTATTTAACCAGGTAAGAAGCCAGTTGAGAACAAGTTCTCATTTACAACTGCGACCTGGCCAAGATAAAGCAAAGCAGTGCGATTAAAAACAACAACACAGAGTTACATATGGGGTAAAACAAAACATACTGTCAATAACACAATAGAAAATCTATATACAGTGTGTGAAAATGTAGCAAGTTATGGAGGTAAGGCAATAAATAGGCTATAGTGCAAAATAATTACAATTAGTATTAACACTGGAATGATAGATGTGCAAGAGATGATGTGCAAATAGAGATACTGGGGTGCAAATGAGCAAAATAAATAACAATATAGGGATGAGGTAGTTGGGTGGGCTAATTTCAGATGGGCTGTGTACAGGTGCAGTGATCGGTAAGGTGCTCTGACAACTGATGCTTAAAGTTAGTGAGGGAGATAAGAGTCTCCAGCTTCAGAGATTTTTGCAATTCGTTCCAGTCATTGGCAGCAGAGAACTGGAAGGAATGGCGACCAAAGGAGGTGTTGGCTTTGGGGATGACCAGTGAGATATACCTGCTGGAGCGCATACTACGGGTGGGTGTTGCTATGGTGACCAATGAGCTAAGATAAGGCGGGGATTTGCCTAGCAGTGATTTATAGATGGCCTGGAGCCAGTGGGTTTGACGACGAATATGTAGTGAGGACCAGCCAACAAGAGCGTACAGGTCACAGTGGTGGGTAGTATATGGGGCTTTGGAGACAAAACGGATGGCACTGTGATAGACTACATCCAATTTGCTGAGTAGAGTGTTGGAGGCTATTTTGTAAATGACATCGCCAAAGTCAAGGATCGGTAGGATAGTTTGTTTTACGAGGGCATGTTTGGCAGCATGAGTGAAGGAGGCTTTGTTCCGAAATAGGAAGCTGATTCTGGATTTAACTTTGGATTGGAGATTCTTAATGTGAGTCTGGAAGGAGAGTTTACAGTCTAACCAGACACCTAGATATTTGTAGTTGTCCACATACTCTAGGTCAGACCCGTCGAGAGTAGTGATTCTAGTCGGGTGGGCGGGTGCCAGCAGCGTTCGATTGAAGAGCATACATTTAGTTTTACTAGTGTTTAAGAGCAGTTGGATGCTACTGAAGGAGTGTTGTATGGCATTGAAGCTCGTTTGGAGGTTTGTTAACACAGTGTCCAATGAAGGGCCAGATGTATACAAAATGATGACGTCTGCGTAGAGGTGGATCTAAGAGTCACCAGCAGCAAGAGCGACATCATTGATATACACAGAGAATAGAGTCGGCCCAATAATTGAACCCTGTGGCACCCCCAGAGAGACTGCCATAGGTCCAGACAACAGGCCCTCCGATTTGACACATTGAACTCTATCTGAGAAGTAGTTGGTGAACCAGGCAAGGCAGTCATTTGAGAAACCAAGGCTTTTTAGTCTGCCAATAAGAATGTGGTGGTTGACAGAGTCGAAAGCCTTGCAGTGGTTGCAGTGGAGGGTGCAGAGCTGGTGGCCGGGGTCGTGGTAGCCAGGTGGAACGCATGGCCAGCCGTAGCATAATGTTTGTTGAAATTCTCGATTATTGTATATTTATCGGTGGTGATAGTGTTTCCTAGCCTCAGTGCAGTGGGCAGCTGGGAGGAAGTGCTCTTATTCTCCATGGACTTTACAGTGTCCCAAAACTTTTTGGAGTTAGTGCTACAGGATGCACATTTCTGTTTGAAAAAGTTAGCCTTTGCTTTCCTAACTGCTTGTGTATATTGGTTCCTAACTTCCCTGAAAAGTTGCATATCGCGAGGGCTATTTGATGCTAATGCAGTACGCCACAGGATGTTTTTGTGCTGGTCAAGGGCAGTCAAGTCTGAGGAGAACCAGGGGCTATATCTGTTCTTAGTTCTGCATTTTTTGAATGGGGCATGCTTATTTAAGATTGAGAGGAAATTACTTTTAAGGAACAACCAGGCATCCTCTACTGATGGAATGAGATCTATATCCATCCAGGATACCTGGGCCAGGTCAATTAGAAAGGGAGTGTTTGACAGTGATGAGGGGTGGTCGTTTGACCGCGGACCCGTTATGGACACAGGCAATAAGGCAGTGATCGCTGAGATCCTGGTTGAAGACAGCGGAGGTGTATTTAGAGGGTAAGTTAGTCAGGATGATATCTTTGAGGGTACCCATGTTAACGGATTTAGGGTTGTACCTGGTAGGTTCGTTGATAATTTGTGTGAGATTGAGGGCATCTAGTTTGGATTGTAGGATGGCCGGGGTGTTAAGCGTATCCCAATTTAGGTCACCAAGCAGTACGAACTCTGAGGATAAATGGGGGGCAATCAATTCACATATGGTGTCCAGGGCACAGCTGGGGGCTGAGGGGGGTCTGTAGCAAGCAGCAACAGTGCGAAACTTATTTCTGGAAAGGTGGATTTTTAGAAGTAGAAGCTCAAACTGTTTGGGCACAGACCTGGATAGTATGATAGAGCTCTGCAGGCTATCTCCAATGACTGGAACAAACTGCAAAAATCTCTGAAGCTGGAGACACTTATCTCCCTCACTAACTTTAAGCATCAGTTGTCAGAGCACCTTACCGATCACTGCACCTGTACACAGCCCATCTGAAATTAGCCCACCCAACTACCTCATCCCCATATTGTTATTTATTTTGCTCATTTGCACCCCAGTATCTCTATTTGCACATCATCTCCTGCACATCTATTATTCCAGTGTTAATACTAAATTGTAATTATTTTGCACTATGGCCTATTTATTGCCTTACCTCCATAACTTACTACATTTGCACACACTGTATATATATTTTCTATTTTGTTATTGACTCTACGTTTTGTTTATCCCATATGTAACTCTGTGTTGTTGTTGATTTTATCGCACTGCTGTCACATTCGTTGTATAAAGGATCGGACCAAGGTGCAGCGTGGTATGCGTACATGGTCGTTTATTATTATAAACACACAAAATAACAAAAGCAACTGAACGTGAAGTTCAAGAGGCTAAACATCCAACAAGCCAAACAGAAACAATATCCCACAACTAAAGGTAGGCAAAATGGCTGCCTAAGTATGATCTCCAATCAGAGACAACGATCGACAGCTGCCTCTGATTGGGAAGCACACCCAGCCAACATAGAAATATATAACATAGATATGTCAACATTCACACCCTGACCAAACTAACTAGAGAATAACAGGTTTCTCAAGGTCAGGGCGTGACAACTGCTTTGCTTTATCTTGGCCAGGTCGCAGTTGTAAATGAAAACTTGTTCTCAACTGGCTTACCTGGTTAAATAAAGGTTAAATAAAAAATATAAAAAATAAAACACACCTGAACACTTTACAAGATAAAGGATAGAGATGTTTTGTTGATGCTGAGAATGGAATGTGTATGTTTTTAAACAACATTCTTAGAACGATCTTTGAACGTACTAATGTTTGCTTGGGGTATTTATGGAACCTTTTCTTAATGTTCCGAGAACATGACTTTAAATAGAACCATGAGGAAACCTGTAGGAAAAGTTATGCTGAAGTACTGAAATTCCGACCTAAGAAATACATGGTTCTCAGAATGTTATGTGTTAGCTGGGTATCCTGCACCATTCCCAGAACGTTATGTGTTAGCTGGGTATCCTGCACCATTCCCAGAACGTTGTGGGAAGGTTGTATGTGTCACACCCTGACTTATGGGACTCTAGTATGTTGAGTCAGGGTGTGGAGATCTATCTTGTTATTTCTATGTTTACTTTCTAGGTGTTGTATTTCTATGTTTGGCCGGGTGTGGTTCCCAATCAGAGACAGCTGTCGCTCGTTGTCTCTGATTGGGGATCATACTTAGGCAGCCAGTTTGCAATCATTAGTTGTGGGATCTTGCTCCGTGTAGAGGCTTGTGTATTGTGTTGAGCCTGAGGACTTCACGTTACATTGTTTTGTTGTTTTGTTCGTCTGTTTATCGTTGTAATAAACATGTATGCTTTTCACGCTCCGCCTTGGTCTGACCCGTCCTTAAACGAACGTGACAGTATGCAAAACATCCAGAGGACAGCCACGCTCTCACCAAGCTCTAAGAATCATATGGTTCTCAGAACGTTATATGCTAGCTGGGAGGAGTGTGCAGTGAGACGTTTGGGTGATTCATATTTGGGGTAATGGTAAGCTATTGACAGAGAACTGTTGATAACTGATTTGGGGTAAGGGTAAGATAATGAGGGAGGACTGTTGATAACTGATTTGGGGTAATGGTAAGGGAGGGACGTACAGCTGATTTGGGGAGAGTTGGGCTGTGCAGCAGATTTGGGGAGAGTTGGGAAGAGCAGCTGATGTGGGGAGAGTTGGGAAGAGCAGCTGATTTGGGGAGAGTTGAGGAGAACAGCTGATATGGGGAGAGTTGGGGAGAGAAGCTGATTTGGGGAGAGTTGGGGAGAGAAGCTGCTTTGGGGAGAGTTGAGGAGAGCAGCTGATTTGGGGAGAGTTTGAGGAGAACAGCTGATTTGGGGAGAGTTGGGGAGAGCAGCTGATTTGGGGAGAGTTGGGGAGAGAAGCTGATTTGGGGAGAGTTGGGGAGAGAAGCTGATTTGGGGAGAGTTGGGGAGAGCAGCTGATTTGGGGAGAGTTGAGGAGAACAGCTGATTTGGGGAGAGTTGGGGAGAGCAGCTGATTTGGGGAGAGTTTGAGGAGAACAGGTGGCTAGACTAGAGAACAGAACAGACCACAGCTCTCTAATAGCTCAGCTCTGAGGAAGAGGAGGAGGAGGAGGAGGAGGAGGAGGAGGTGATGGTTAGGGAGCTGATTTTGGGAGAGCAGCTGGCCAGACAGAACACAACACACAACAGCTGTGAAACAACATTACCTCTGCACTGAGGGAATATGAGCGAGTTCCTAAAGTAGGACAGGACACCGTAGAGTAGAGCAACCCTCAACTAACCTACAGTCTAAAAACCTGAAACTTCACTGGATCTCATACGTCTGACAAGGAAGGGTTGGTTAGAGGGACCTGTCTTTGTGTGTGTTTGTGTTAGATCTGTCAAATTGACACACACACACTCCAGTGATGCTATGTACACTCTTAGAAAAAAAGGGTTTCGAAAGGGTTGTGCGGCTGTCTTCATAGGAGAACCCTTTTTGGTTCCAGATAGAACCCTTTTTTGTTCCAGATAGAACTCTTGGATTCTACCTGGAACCAAAAGGGGTCCTTCAAAGGGTTCTCCTATGGGGACAGCCAAAGAACCCTTTTTGGATCTAGATCACACCTTTTTTGTTGGAGTGTAGAGAAGTCCCTCAGTACACACACTCGTGCCTCTACACACACATCTATATGAATTATGCCTGTAACGTCACTGCTCTCTTAGTAACATGATCAATACACCGCTGCCTCAGTAACGTGATCAATACACTGCTGCCTCAGTAACGTGATCAATACACTGCTGCCTCAGTAACGTGATCAATACACCGCTGCCTCAGTAACGTGATCAATACACTGCTGCCTCAGTAACGTGATCAATACACTGCTGCCTCAGTAACGTGATCAATACACTGCTGTCTCAGTAACATGTGATCAATACACTGCTGTCTCAGTAACGTGATCAATACACCGCTGCCTCAGTAACGTGATCAATACACTGCTGCCTCAGTAACGTGATCAATACACTGCTGCCTCAGTAACGTGATCAATACACTGCTGTCTCAGTAACATGTGATCAATACACTGCTGTCTCAGTAACGTGATCAATACACCGCTGTCTCAGTAACATGTGATCAATACACCGCTGCCTCAGTAACGTGATCAATACACTGCTGCCTCAGTAACGTGATCAATACACTGCTGCCTCAGTAACGTGATCAATACACTACTGTCTCAGTAACATGTGATCAATACACTGCTGTCTCAGTAACGTGATCAATACACTGCTGCCTCAGTAACGTGATCAATACACTGCTGCCTCAGTAACGTGATCAATACACTGCTGCCTCAGTAACGTGATCAATACACTGCTGCCTCAGTAACGTGATCAATACACCACTGCCTCAGTAACGTGATCAATACACTGCTGTCTCAGTAACGTGATCAATACACTGCTGCCTCAGTAACGTGTCATCAATACACCACTGCCTCAGTAACGTGATCAATACACCACTGCCTCAGTAACGTGATCAATACACCACTGCCTCAGTAACATGTGATCAATACACTGCTGCCTCAGTAACGTGATCAATACACTGCTGTCTCAGTAACGTGATCAATACACTGCTGCCTCAGTAACATGTCATCAATACACCACTGCCTCAGTAACGTGATCAATACACCACTGCCTCAGTAACATGTGATCAATACACTGCTGCCTCAGTAACGTGATCAATACACCACTGCCTCAGTAACATGATCAATACACTGCTGCCTCAGTAACGTGATCAATACACTGCTGCCTCAGTAACGTGATCAATACACTGCTGCCTCAGTAACGTGATCAATACACTGCTGCCTCAGTAACGTGATCAATACACTGCTGTCTCGGGGGAGAGAGAGAGAGAGGGAGAGAGAGAGAGAGAGAGGGGGAGAGGGAGAGAGAGAGAGAGAGAGAGAGAGAGAGAGAGAGAGAGAGAGAGAGAGAGAGAGAGAGAGAGAGAGAGAGAGAGAGAGAGAGAGAGAGAGAGAGAGATAGAGAGAGGGGGGAAGAGAGAGAGAGGGAGAGAGAGAGAGAGGGGGGGAGAGAGAGAGAGGGAAGGGGAGAGGGAGAGAGAGAGAGAGAGAGAGAGAGAGAGAGAGAGAGAGAGAGAGAGAGAGAGAGAGAGAGAGAGAGAGAGAGAGGGGGGAGAGGGAGAGAGAGAGAGGGGGAGAGAGAGGGAGAGAGGGGGAGAGTGAGAGAGAGAACGAGAGAGAGGGGGAGAGAGAGAGAACGAGAGAGAGATACTTTTTTTACTTTTTGTCTTTAATGATACATCCTCATTTCATTTCACATCATTAAAACCTCACCACCCCCACTTGCCAGTCCCCAGTCTCTGCCGTCACATTGGCCGCTCAAATACCCCCCTTACTGGCTCAGACAGTGCCTCCTGGACCTCCCCCAGCCACCCTGCTCCCCCAGGAATCTCCCCAGCAGCCTAAGAGATGTTAGTTCTGTTTGTTGTGCCAGGACTTCTGGGGTTTTCGACCCCTCCTCCCCCAGCAGCCGCAGGTCACCCAGCCTTAGTAAAACCACTGCCATCAGTCGCCTCTGCAGGGTAGCTGACTAAACCGATCTCAAAAGGATGGCTGGGTTGTGGAAGATAGGCGCCTCTCACACTCACAACCCAGGCTCCTACACCCCCTTCTCGTGTGGGCCTTAGTAGCTGCCAGGCCCTCAGCACCACAGAGTAAAAATCAGAGGGACCTGCTGTACTCAGCCCCTCCAGCCTCATGATGAACAGCTGCCGGTCCAACCCTAATCCGCCAGCTCTCCTCCTCAGCAGCGAGCATGCTGGTTCCCTCCAGCCGACATCAGTATGGTACAGCAGTCTCTGCGCCGCCTTTAGTCGGAATGCAGCCACCCTGCTCTCCAGGTCCACCAGGCCCTGTCCTCCTTCGTGGACGGACATATACAACACTGCCGCCCTCAGCCAGTGATGGCCCGAACAGAAAAGATCCACCAGTTTGTGTTGCAGGTCTGCGAGCAGCCCGGCGGGGGGGTTGAGGACAGCCAGTTTATGCCACAGGGAAGATGCCACCAGGTTGTTGATTATCAGCACCCTCCCTCTATATGACACTTGGGACAGGAGCCACCTCCACCTGGCCAGTCTTGACACCACTGCCCGTGACAGCCCCTCCCAGTTCTTCCTGACCCACCTCTCAGAGCCCAGGTACACACCCAAAATGTTAAGCCCTTCACAGCCCCACTGCAAATCGCCTATCCCTCCATGCCCCACATAACAGAGCTTTGCTCTTGCCCCAGTTCACCTTAGCTGACGAAGCTCCCTCGTACACCTTCAGACTAGTCTCTAGTGCCTGCATGTCCTGTCCATCCCTGACCATCACAGAGACGTCATCTGCATACGCCGACACTGCCATGCCTGTCAACACACCAATGCCTGTACAGCACACTCCCTGCAGTCTCCTGAAGGCTCAATGGCTAGTGTATATAACTGCCCTGATAGAGGGCATCCTTGTCTAATGCCCTGCCTCACCCAGACTGGCCTACTGAGCCCCCCTCCCACCTTGACCATACATGACGCCCCATCATACAACATCTTCACACAGGCCAAAAACCTTTCCCCAAACCCAAACACAGACATCATGGTCCACTCTATCAAAAGCCTTCTCTTGGTCTAAAGAGACCAGTCCAAAGTTCACATTAGAAACTCTTGACAAGTCCAACATGTCCCTGATTAAGAACATGTTGTCCGTGATTAAGCGTCCTGGTACACAATATGTCTGGTCCTTGTGTACTATAGAGTCCAGATGGGACTTCAGTCTGTTAGCGAGGACCTTGGCAAATATCTTGTAGTCCGCACAGAGCAATGCCACAGGCCTCCAGTTCTTAAGTTCACACAAGTCCGTTTTCTTGAACAGGAGAGTCAGAGCTGCCCAGACGACAGCTCATCGGCAACTCTCCCACCCCGACACACTCAAGCAACACGCAAAGGAAGTCCAGTCCAATTATTCCCCAGAATATTTTATACAACTCCACTGGGAGTCCATCGACCCATGGTGCACGGCCGGGGGATATCTGGGTTACGGCCTCTGCCAGTTCATGGAACAACAGGGGAATGTCCATTTCATCCTTCTGTGTCAGAGAGAGCTTATGGAGTTCTGCAAACAAAACCTGAGCACACATAGTATCACACAGTTCTGCCCTATACAACTCAGTATAAAACTCCACAGTCCACTCCCGCATCCCCCCCACCACAGAGGTCACCCGCCCAGCCGACAGCTGTAGACAATGCATACCCTTGGCTTCACCGCTCTGTCTTTCCAAACCAAAGAAGAAGGAGCTGGGAGCATCCATCTCCTACAGCATGGAGGACCTAGCTCTTACAAGTGCTCCCTTTGCTTTAACCTGGAAAAAACGGGTCCCCTATGTAGTTCTGCTAAATTAGCCTGGAGGCCTACATTGCCTTGCCCCACCAGCTCTACCTCCACCTCACTGATACTACGCTCGAGTTCCCCCAATACTCTCCTAGCCTCTGAAGATGAGAGAGCTGTATACTGTTGACA
Organism: Coregonus clupeaformis; assembly: GCF_020615455.1. Lineage (NCBI taxonomy): Eukaryota > Metazoa > Chordata > Actinopteri > Salmoniformes > Salmonidae > Coregonus > Coregonus clupeaformis. The sequence continues at coordinate 123,023 of NW_025533500.1, forward strand.
GAAAAGCCGAATTTGGACTTTTCCCACATCCCACATCTCTGGCGCCATTTATATTAAGTGAGCCTACCTGAAGAGTCTCCATAAGAATTGGGAGAAAAGACAGCAAAGAAAGACACCAATAGCAAAGCTCAAAAAGCCTCAGTGCCAGAAAAAAATGATTCATCTAAACAGCATCTGAAGGTATACACTTACGCACGGTTTTGACCCACTTCCTCAACCTAAAATGTTTCCTGGGTGAGAGGACACCATGCCCCTCATTTTTCATAGTGTGTTGTACTGATCTTTCAAACTTTCCCGGATCGCAAAAAGATTAACCTTCTTTTTCCCTTTAGTCTCATTCAGGATCCTTGACAGTTCCCTCACCGTGTACTTTGACCCCTCTGCTGACTGGCTGTCAGCTCTGGACCCATTGAGGAGGAGTCTGAAAAGAACGCTTCCTCATCTTCCTCAGACTCACCTTCCTCCTCCTCATCTCCATCTCCCAACCTGACAATCTGCCCTTCCTCTCTAGTCGGGGCCTCCCCCTCAGCACCAGGCAAAGGTTCCTTGGTGCCTTTGACCACACCAGCCTCTCCCCTCCCACCTCCTTTCTTCTCCCCCTTTTTCCTCTTCCGCTTGACCCCCCCAGTCGCTTCCCCTTCCCCACTATACTCTCCTGACTAGGCCCAGCCTCATCTACACCACCGTCTATAGCATGACTAGACCCAGCCTCATCTACACCACCATCTATAGCATGACTAGACCCAGCCTCATCTACCCCACCATCTATAGCATGACTAGGCCCAGCCTTATCTACACCACCATCTATAGCATGACTAGAACCAGCCTCTGCTGCCTGAGTCTCATGGCCCCCTGCATGTTAACCTCGATTTCCCCCACTGGCACTTTTACCCTCACCTTGTCTTGATGTGGGCATGCAAAGCTCTTATGCTCCAAATCCCCACACTCAAAAACACTGCAGACTGTCTGTGCCTGCAAACCCTGCGTAGAGCACCTCCCCATGCCTCACTTTAAAATGCACATTTAACTGTTGATCGCCGTGCTCTACCAGCTGAGCTACAGAGGAAGAAAAGAGCCGTTCAATTCTATAACCACTTAAAAGGAAACGATTCCCAAACCTTCCATAACAAAGCCATCACCTACAGAGAGATTAACCTGGAGAAGAGTCCCCTAAGCAAGCTGGTCCTGGGTGTCTGTTCACAAACACAAACAGACCCCACAGAGCCCCAGGACAACAACGCAATTAGACCCAACCAAATCATGAGAAAACAAAAAAGACAATTACTTGACACATTGGAAAGAATAAAAAAAAAAAAACTGAGCAAGCTAGGATGCTATTTGGCCCTAAACAGAGAGTATATAGTGGCAGAATACTGACCACTGTGACTGACCCAAACTCAAGGCAAGCTTTGACTATGTACAGATTCAGTGAGCATTGCCTTGCTATTGAGAAAGGTCACCGTAGGCAGACATGACTCTCAAGAGAAGACAGGCTATGTGCACCCTGCCCACAAAATGAGGTGGAAACTGAGCTGCACTTCCTAACCTCCTGCCAAATGAATGACCATATTAGAGACACATATTTCCCTCAGATTACACAGCCCCACAAAGAATTTGAAAACAAATCCAATTTTGATAAACTCCCTTATCTACTGGGTGAAATTCCACAGTATACCATCACAGCAGCAAGATGTGTGACCTGTTGCCACAAGAAAAGGGCAACCAGTGAAGAACAAACACCATTGTAAAAACAACCCATATTTATGTTTATTTATTTTCCCTTTTGTATTTGAACTATTTGCACATTGTTCCAACACTGTATATAGACATAATATGACATTTGAAATGTCTTTATTCTTTTGGAACTTCTGAGTGTAATGTTTACTGTTCATATTTTATTGTTTATTTCACTTTTGTTTATTATCTATTTCACTTGCTTTGGCAATGTTAACATATGTTTCCCATGCCAATAAAGCCCTTAAATTGAATTGAGAGAGAGACAGAGAGAATAAATGTTAGTGATGGGTGGAAACTCAGGATACTAGACAACAAGGACTCTGAGTCATCTAATATACATCTCTATAAGTCTGGAAAAGTATTGGTACAGGGCAACACCAAACAGTTTCAGCTGGACTTTCACCTAATCAAAGAAATAACTCAGCCACCCTGATAGCCCACTCAGCCACCCTGATGGACTCAAACGGGAAATACATACAAGAAAATAAACTTTTTCCCAAACACATAGTGTCTAAACTCTGGTGTCCAAACACCCAGCGCACCCTAGACCTTTTGTCTGAGGACCAACTAGGATCACCCAGCCACATAATAATACACACAGGCACAAACGACCTGAGAACACAGCAGGAAAGGGTGGCCACAGCACTCAAGGGAGTGATAGAAAAAGCTTCTACTTTCCCCAATGCACAAGTGGTTATCTCAACTCTGCTACTACGAAAACACTTCCACCCTGCTACCATACAGCAGGTAAACGTAAGTATTTCCCGTGACTGTGCCTCAAAACCTAAAGTCTACCTGGCCCACCACTCCACCCTGGACGTGAACAGCCTTTACAACCAGGTCCACCTCTACAAGGCAGCAGTGCCCACCTTCGCCCGAACCCTAAAGGATATCGCCCTCAACCACAGACCACATCTACACCCCCACCCCCACCAATTAACACCTCACCAAGTCAACCATGCCCACACCCCATTTAGGCCCCCTCAGATCAGACTGCACCACCTACCCACCCCATGCCCCCCACTCCTGCAAAGAGGGCCTCAACATGAAAGTCACACATACGCCCAGGCCGTGAGCAGGCAAACAGGCCCAACCCCCACTCTTACACTAGCCCAAGCCAATGGCATGTACCAGATGCTCAGCAGGCTCTGCTCACAATTACTGGCCTGAGGCCAAACCACAACATTAGACACTTTATGGAACACAAACCCTTCATCTGCCTTTGGCCTAAAGAGCAGGAACCTGGACTTCACCAAATAAATCAGAAATACAGACATTGTCATCCTACAAGAAACATGGTATAGAGGAGACGGACCCACTGGTTGCCCTCTAGGTTACAGAGAGCTGGTAGTCCCATCCACCAAACTACCAGGTGTGAAACAGGGAAGGGACTCAGGGGGTATGCTAATTTGGTATAGAGCAGACCTAACTCACTCTATTAAATTAATCAAAACAGGAAAATTTTACATTTGGCTAGAAATTAAAAAGGAAATTATCTCAACAGAGAAACATTTCCTCCTGTGTGCTACCTATGTCCCCCCACTAGAATCCCCATACTTTAATGAAGACAGCTTCTCCATCCTGGAGGGGGAAATCAATAATTTCCAGACCCAGGGACATGTACTAGTATTTGGTGACCTAAATGCCAGAACTGGACAAGAAACTGACACCCTCAGCACACAGGGGGACAAACACCTACCTGGAGGTGACATCATTCCCTCCCCCATATGCCCCCCTAGACACAACTACGACAACATAACCAACAAAAACGGGTCACAACTCCTGCAGCTCTGTCACACTCTGGGTTTGTACATAGTCAATGGTAGGCTTCGAGGAGACTCCTATGGTAGGTACACCTACAGCTCATCTCTTGTCAGTAGGACTGTAGACTACTTTATCACTGACCTCAACCCAGAGTCTCTCTGAGCATTCACGGTCAGCCCACTGACACCCCTATCAGACCACAGCAAAATCACAGTCTACTTGAACAGAGCAATACTCAATCATGAGGCATCAAAGCCAAAGGAACTGAATAATATTAAGAAATGCTATAGAGGGAAGGGAAGTAGTGTCGAAACCTACCAACAAACAATTAGGCAACAACAAATTCAATCCATTCTAGACAACTTCCTGGACAAAATGTTCCACTGTAATAGTGAAGGTGTAAACTTGGCAGTAGAAAACCTAAACAATATATTTGACCTCTCAGCTTCCCTATCAAATCTAAAAATCTCTAACAGAAAACCGAAGAAAAGTAACAACAGTGACAAATGGTTTGATGAAGAATGCAAAAACATAAGAAATAAATTGAGAAACCTATTCAACATAAAACATAGAGACCCAGAAAACCTGAGCCTACGCCTTCACTATGGTGAATCACTAAAACAACACAGAAATACACTACGGAAAAAGAAGGAACAGCATGCCAGAAATCAGCTCAATGTAATTGAAGAATCCATAGACTCTAACCACTTCTGGGAAAATTGGAAAACACTAAACAAACAACAACACGAAGAGCTATCTATCCAAAATGGAGATGTATGGGTAAACCACTTCTCCAATCTTTTTCGCCCTATAACAAAGAACAAACAGCAAAAATATATACATGATCAAATGCAGATCTTAGAATCAACTATTAAAGACTACCAGAACCCACTGGATTCTCCAATTACATTGAATGAACTACAGGACAAAATATAGACCTTCCAACCCAAAAAGGCCTGTGGTGTTGATGGTATCATCAATGAAATGATAAAATATAAATACCACAAATTCCAATTGGCTATAATTAAACTCTTTAACATCATCCTTAGCTCTGGCATCTTCCCCAATATTTGGAACCAAGGACTGATAACCCCAATCCACAAAAGTGGAGACAAATTTGACCCCAATAACTACCGTGGGATATGCGTCAACAGCAACCTTGGGAAAATCCTCTGCATTATCATTAACAGCAGACTAGTTTATTTCCTCAGTGAAAACAATGTACTGAGCAAATGTCAAATTGGTTTTTTACCAAATTACCATATGACAGACCACGTATTCACCCTGCACACCCGAATTGACAAACAAACAAACCAAAACAAAGACAAAGTCTTCTCATGCTTTGTTGATTTCAAAAAAGCTTTTGACTCAATTTTGCATGAGCTTCTGCTATACAAATTGATTGAAAGGGGATTGGGGGAAAAACATACAACATTATAAAATCCATGTACAAAAACAACAAGTGTGCGGTTAAAATTGGCTAAAAAGACACACATTTCTTTCCACAGGGCCGTGGTGTGAGACAGGGATGCAGTTTAAGCCCCACCCTCTTCAACAAATATATCAACGAATTGGCGAGGGCACTAGAACATTCTGCAGCACCCGGCCTCACCCTACTAGAACCTGAAGTCAAATGTCTACTGTTTGCTAATGATCTGGTGCTTCTGTCACCAACCAAGGAGGGCCTACGGCAGCACCTAGATCTTCTGCACAGATTCTGTCAGACCTGGGCCCTGACAGTAAATCTCAGTAAGACAAAAATACTGGTGTTCCAAAAAAGGTCCAGTTGCCAGGACCACAAATACAAATTCCATCTAGACACCGTTACCCTAGAGCACACAAAAAACTATACATACCTCGGCCTTAACATCAGCCACAGGTACAGTGGGGGAAAAAAGTATTTAGACAGCCACCAATTGTGCAAGTTCTCCCACTTAAAAAGATGAGAGAGGCCTGTAATTTTCATCATAGGTACACGTCAACTATGACAGACAAAATGAGAATTTTTTTTTCCAGAAATTCACATTGTAGGATTTTCTATGAATTTATTTGCAAATTATGGTGGAAAATAAGTATTTGGTCAATAACAAAAGTTTCTCAATACTTTGTTATATACCCTTTGTTGGCAATGACACAGGTCAAACGTTTTCTGTAAGGTTTTCACACACTGTTGCTGGTATTTTGGCCCATTCCTCCATGTAGATCTCCTCTAGAGCAGTGATGTTTTGGGGCTGTCGCTGGGCAACACGGACTTTCAACTCCCGCCAAATATTTTCTATGGCATTAAGATCTGGAGACTGGCTAAGCCACTCCAGGACCTTGAAATGCTTCTTACGAAGCCACTCCTTCGTTGCCCGGGCGGTGTGTTTGGGATCATTGTCATGCTGAAAGACCCAGCCACGTTTCATCTTCAATGCCCTTGCTGATGGAAGGAGGTTTTCACTCAAAATCTCACGATACATGGCCCCATTCATTCTTTCCTTTACACGGATCAGTCGTCCTGGTCCCCTTGCAGAAAAACAGACCCAAAGCATGATGTTTCCACCCCCATGCTTCACAGTAGGTATGGTGTTCTTTGGATGCAACTCAGCATTCTTTGTCCTCCAAACACGACGAGTTGAGTTTTTACCAAAAAGTTATCTTTTGGTTTCATCTGACCATATGACATTCTCCCAATCCTCTTCTGGATCATCCAAATGCACTCTAGCAAACTTCAGACGGGGCCTGGACATGTACTGGCTTAAGCAGGGGGACACATCTTGCACTGCAGGATTTGAGTCCCTGGCGGCGTAGTGTGTTACTGATGGTAGGCTTTGTTACTTTGGTCCCAGCTCTCTGCAGGTCATTCACTAGGTCCCCCCGTGTGGTTCTGGAATTTTTGCTCACTGTTCTTGTGATCATTTTGACCCCACGGGGTGAGATCTTGCGTGGAGCCCCAGATCGAGGGAGATTATCAGTGGTCTTGTATGTCTTCCATTTCCTAATAATTGCTCCCACAGTTGATTTCTTCAAACCAAGCTGCTTACCTATTGCAGATTCAGTCTTCCCAGCCTGGTGCAGGTCTACAATTTTGTTTCTGGTGTCCTTTGACAGCTCTTTGGTCTTGGCCATAGTTGAGTTTGGAGTGTGACTGTTTGAGGTTGTGGACAGGTGTATTTTATACTGATAACAAGTTCAAACAGGTGCCATTAATACAGGTAACGAGTGGAGGACAGAGGAGCCTCTTAAAGAAGAAGTTACAGGTCTGTGAGAGCCAGAAATCTTGCTTGTTTGTAGGTGACCAAATACTTATTTTCCACCATAATTTGCAAATAAATTCATTAAAAAATCCTACAATGTGATTTTCTGGATTTTTTTCTCAATTTGTCTGTCATAGTTGACGTGTACCTATGATGAAAATTACAGGCCTCTCTCATCTTTTTAAGTGGGAGAACTTGCACAATTGGTGGCTGACTAAATACTTTTTTTCCCCACTGTAACTTCCACAAAGCTGTGAATGATCTGAGAGACAAGGCAAGAATGGCCTTCTATGCTATCAAAAGGAAAATAACATTTGACATACCAATTAGGATCTGGCTAAAAATACTTGAATCAGTTATAGAACCCATTTGCCCTTCATGGTTGTGAGGTCTGGGGTCCGCTCACCAACCAAGAATTCACAAAATGGGACAAACACCAAATTGAGACTCTGCATGCAGAATTCTGCAAAAATATCCTCAGTGTTCAACGAAAAACACTAAAATAATGCATACAGAGCAGAATTAGGCCGATACCCGCTAATTATCAAAATCCAGAAAAGAGCCGTTAAATTCTATAACCACTTAAAAGGAAGCGATTCCCAAAACTTCCAAAACAAAGCCATCACCTACAAAGAGATGAACTTGGAGAAGAGTCCCCTAAGTAAGCTGGTCCTGGGGCTCTGTTCACAAACACAAACAGACCCCACAGAGCCCCAGGACAACAACACAATTATACCCAACCAAATCATGAGAACAAAAAAAGAGAATTACTTGACACATTGGAAAGAATTAACAAAAAAACAGAGCAAACTAGAATGCTATTTAGCTCTAAACAGAGAGTACACAGTGGCAGAATACCTGACCACTGTGACTGACCCAAACTTAAGGAAAGCTTTGACTATGTACAGACTCAGTGAGCATATCCTTGCTATTGAGAAAGGCCGCCGTAGGCAGACCTGGCTCTCAAGATAAGACAGGTTATGTGCACACTGCCCACAAAATGAGGTGGAAACTGAGCTGCACTTCCTAACCTCCTGCCAAATGTATGACCATATTAGAGACACATATTTCCCTCAGATTACAGAGATCCACAAAGAATTTGAAAAAAAAAACTAATTTGATAAACTCCCTTATCTACTGGATGAAAAACCACAGTGTGCCATCACAGCAGCAAGATTTGTGACCTGTTGCCACAAGAAAAGGGCAACCAGTGAAGAACAAACACCATTGTAAATACAACCCATATTTATGTTTATTTATTTTCCCATTTGTACATTAACTATTTGCACATTGTTACAACACTGTATATAGACATAATATGACATTTGAAATGTCTTTATTCTTTTGCAACGTCTGAGTGTAATGTTTACTGTTAATATTTATTGTTAATTTCACTTTTGTTTACTATCTACTTCACTTGCTTTGGCAATGTTAACACACGTTTCCCATGCCAATAAAGCCCTTAAATTGAATTTAATTTAATTGAATTGAGAGAGAGAGAGAGACACAGCACTACTAGACCTGGCCCATCACAACACAGCTCTACTAGACCCCATCACAACACAGCTCTACTAGACCCCATCACAACACAGCTCTACTAGACCCCATCACAACACAGCTCTACTAGACCCCATCACAACACAGCTCTACTAGACCCAATCACAACACAGCTCTACTAGACCCCATCACAACACAGCTCTACCAGACCCCATCACAACACAGCTCTACTAGACCCCATCACAACACAGCTCTACTAGACCCCATCACAACACAGCTCTACTAGACCCCATCACAACACAGCTCTACTAGACCCGGCCCATCACAACACAGCTCTACTAGACCCCATCACAACACAGCTCTACTAGACCCCATCACAACACAGCTCTACTAGACCCCATCACAACACAGCTCTACCAGACCCCATCACAACACAGCTCTACTAGACCCCATCACAACACAGCTCTACTAGACCCCATCACAACACAGCTCTACCAGACCCCATCACAACACAGCTCTACTAGACCCCATCACAACACAGCTCTACTAGACCCCATCACAACACAGCTCTACTAGACCCGGCCCATCACAACACAGCTCTACTAGACCCCATCACAACACAGCTCTACCAGACCCCATCACAACACAGCTCTACTAGACCCGTCCAATCACAACACAGCTCTACTAGACCTGGCCCATCACAACACAGCTCTACTAGACCCCATCACAACACAGCACTACTAGACCCGGCCCATCTCAACACAACTCTACTAGACCCGGCCCATCACAACACAACTCTACTAGACCTGGCCCATCACAACACAGCTCTACTAGACCCCATCACAACACAGCTCTACTAGAACCGGGCCATCACAACACAGCTCTACTAGACCCCATCACAACAAAGCTCTACTAGACCCCATCACAACACAGCTCTACTAGACCCCATCACAACACAGCTCTACTAGACCCCATCACAACACAGCTCTACTAGACCTGGCCATCACAACACAGCTCTACTAGACCCCATCACAACAAAGCTCTACTAGACCCAATCACAACACAGCTCTACTAGACCCCATCACAACACAGCTCTACTAGACCCGTCCCATCACAACACAGCTCTACTAGACCCCATCACAACACAGCACTACTAGACCCGGCCCATCTCAACACAACTCTACTAGACCCGGCCCATCACAACACAACTCTACTAGACCTGGCCCATCACAACACAGCTCTACTAGACCCCATCACAACACAGCTCTACTAGACCCCATCACAACACAGCTCTACTAGACCCGGCCCATCACAACACAGCTCTACTAGACCCCATCACAACACAGCTCTACTAGACCCCATCACAACACAGCTCTACTAGACCTGGCCCATCACAACACAGCTCTACTAGACCCCATCACAACACAGCTCTACTAGACCCCATCACAACACAACTCTACTAGACCCCATCACAACACAGCTCTACTAGACCCCATCACAACACAGCTCTACTAGACCCCATCACCACAACACAACTCTACTAGACCCCATCACAACACAGCTCTACTAGACCCCATCACAACACAGCTCTACTAGACCCAGCCCATCACAACACAGCTCTACTAGACCCCATCACAACACAGCTCTACTAGACCCCATCACAACACAGCTCTACTAGACCCCATCACAACACAGCTCTACTAGACCCAGCCCATCACAACACAGCTCTACTAGACCTGGCCCATCACAACACAGCTCTACTAGAACCCATCACAACACAACTCTACTAGACCCCATCACAACACAGCTCTACTAGACCCCATCACAACACAGCTCTACTAGACCCCATCACAACACAGCTCTACTAGACCCCATCACCACAACACAACTCTACTAGACCCCATCACAACACAGCTCTACTAGACCCCATCACAACACAGCTCTACTAGACCCGGCCCATCACAACAGAGCTCTACTAGACCCGTCCCATCACAACACAGCTCTACTAGACCCCATCACAACACAGCTCTACTAGACCTGGCCCATCACAACACAGCTCTACTAGACCTGGCCCATCACAACACAACTCTACTAGACCCGGCCCATCACAACACAACTCTACTAGACCCGGCCCATCACAACACAGCTCTACTAGACCCCATCACAACATAGCTCTACTAGACCCCATCACAACACAGCTCTACTAGACCCCATCACATCACAGCTCTACGAGACCCATCCCATCACAACACAGCTCTACTAGACCCCATCACAACACAGCTCTACTAGACCCGGCCCATCACAACACAGCTCTACTAGACCCCATCATAACACAGCTCTACTAGACCCGGCCCATCACAACACAGCTCTACTAGACGCCATCACAACACAGCTCTACTAGACCAGGCCCATCACAACACAGCTCTACTAGACCTGGCCCATCACAACACAGCTCTACTAGACCCGGCCCATCACAACACAACTCTACTAGACCCATCCCATCACAACACAGCTCTACTAGACCCCATCACAACACAGCTCTACTAGACCCCATCACAACACAGCTCTACTAGACCTGGCCCATCACAACACAGCTCTACTAGACCAGGCCCATCACAACACAACTCTACTAGACCCGGCCCATCACAACACAGCTCTACTAGACCCCATCACAACACAGCTCTACTAGACCCGGCCCATCACAACACAGCTCTACTAGACCAGGCCCATCACAACACAGCTCTACTAGACCAGGCCCATCACAACACAGCTATACTAGACCCCATCACAACACAGCTCTACTAGACCCGGCCCATCACAACACAGCTCTACTAGACCCCATCATAACACAGCTCTACTAGACCTGGCCCATCACAACACAGCTCTACTAGACCCCATCACAACACAGCTCTACTAGACCCCATCACAACACAGCTCTACTAGACCCGTCCCATCACAACACAGCTCTACTAGACCCCATCACAACACAGCACTACTAGACCCGGCCCATCTCAACACAACTCTACTAGACCCGGCCCATCACAACACAACTCTACTAGACCCCATCACAACACAGCTCTACTAGACCCCATCACAACACAGCTCTACTAGACCCCATCACAACACAGCTCTACTAGACCCAGCCCATCACAACACAGCTCTACTAGACCCCATCACAACACAGCTCTACTAGACCCCATCACAACACAGCTCTACTAGACCTGGCCCATCACAACACAGCTCTACTAGACCCCATCACAACACAGCTCTACTAGACCCCATCACAACACAGCTCTACTAGACCCCATCACAACACAGCTCTACTAGACCCCATCACAACACAGCTCTACTAGACCCCATCACCACAACACAACTCTACTAGACCCCATCACAACACAGCTCTACTAGACCCCATCACAACACAGCTCTACTAGACCCCATCACAACACAGCTCTACTAGACCCCATCACAACACAGCTCTACTAGACCCCATCACCACAACACAACTCTAGTAGACCCCATCACAACACAGCTCTACTAGACCCCATCACAACACAGCTCTACTAGACCCGGCCCATCACAACAGAGCTCTACTAGACCCGGCCCATCACAACACAGCTCTACTAGACCCCATCACAACACAGCTCTACTAGACCTGGCCCATCACAACACAGCTCTACTAGACCTGGCCCATCACAACACAACTCTACTAGACCCGGCCCATCACAACACAACTCTACTAGACCCGGCCCATCACAACACAGATCTACTAGACCCCCATCACAACATAGCTCTACTAGACCCCATCACAACACAGCTCTACTAGACCCCATCACATCACAGCTCTACGAGACCCATCCCATCACAACACAGCTCTACTAGACCCCATCACAACACAGCTCTACTAGACCCGGCCCATCACAACACAGCTCTACTAGACCCCATCACAACACAGCTCTACTAGACCCGGCCCATCACAACACAGCTCTACTAGACCCCATCATAACACAGCTCTACTAGACCTGGCCCATCACAACACAGCTCTACTAGACCCCATCACAACACAGCTCTACTAGACCCCATCACAACACAGCTCTACTAGACCCGTCCCATCACAACACAGCTCTACTAGACCCCATCACAACACAGCACTACTAGACCCGGCCCATCTCAACACAACTCTACTAGACCCGGCCCATCACAACACAACTCTACTAGACCCCATCACAACACAGCTCTACTAGACCCCATCACAACACAGCTCTACTAGACCCCATCACAACACAGCTCTACTAGACCCAGCCCATCACAACACAGCTCTACTAGACCCCATCACAACACAGCTCTACTAGACCCCATCACAACACAGCTCTACTAGACCTGGCCCATCACAACACAGCTCTACTAGACCCCATCACAACACAGCTCTACTAGACCCCATCACAACACAGCTCTACTAGACCCCATCACAACACAGCTCTACTAGACCCCATCACAACACAGCTCTACTAGACCCCATCACCACAACACAACTCTACTAGACCCCATCACAACACAGCTCTACTAGACCCCATCACAACACAGCTCTACTAGACCCCATCACAACACAGCTCTACTAGACCCCATCACAACACAGCTCTACTAGACCCCATCACCACAACACAACTCTAGTAGACCCCATCACAACACAGCTCTACTAGACCCCATCACAACACAGCTCTACTAGACCCGGCCCATCACAACAGAGCTCTACTAGACCCGGCCCATCACAACACAGCTCTACTAGACCCCATCACAACACAGCTCTACTAGACCTGGCCCATCACAACACAGCTCTACTAGACCTGGCCCATCACAACACAACTCTACTAGACCCGGCCCATCACAACACAACTCTACTAGACCCGGCCCATCACAACACAGATCTACTAGACCCCATCACAACATAGCTCTACTAGACCCCATCACAACACAGCTCTACTAGACCCCATCACATCACAGCTCTACGAGACCCATCCCATCACAACACAGCTCTACTAGACCCCATCACAACACAGCTCTACTAGACCCGGCCCATCACAACACAGCTCTACTAGACCCCATCATAACACAGCTCTACTAGACCCGGCCCATCACAACACAGCTCTACTAGACGCCATCACAACACAGCTCTACTAGACCAGGCCCATCACAACACAGCTCTACTAGACCTGGCCCATCACAACACAGCTCTACTAGACCCGGCCCATCACAACACAACTCTACTAGACCCATCCCATCACAACACAGCTCTACTAGACCCCATCACAACACAGCTCTACTAGACCCCATCACAACACAGCTCTACTAGACCTGGCCCATCACAACACAGCTCTACTAGACCAGGCCCATCACAACACAACTCTACTAGACCCGGCCCATCACAACACAGCTCTACTAGACCCCATCACAACACAGCTCTACTAGACCCGGCCCATCACAACACAGCTCTACTAGACCAGGCCCATCACAACACAGCTCTACTAGACCAGGCCCATCACAACACAGCTATACTAGACCCCATCACAACACAGCTCTACTAGACCCGGCCCATCACAACACAGCTCTACTAGACCCCATCATAACACAGCTCTACTAGACCTGGCCCATCACAACACAGCTCTACTAGACCCCATCACAACACAGCTCTACTAGACCCCATCACAACACAGCTCTACTAGACCCGTCCCATCACAACACAGCTCTACTAGACCCCATCACAACACAGCACTACCAGACCCGGCCCATCTCAACACAACTCTACTAGACCCGGCCCATCACAACACAACTCTACTAGACCCCATCACAACACAGCTCTACTAGACCCCATCACAACACAGCTCTACTAGACCCCATCACAACACAGCTCTACTAGACCCAGCCCATCACAACACAGCTCTACTAGACCCCATCACAACACAGCTCTACTAGACCCCATCACAACACAGCTCTACTAGACCTGGCCCATCACAACACAGCTCTACTAGACCCCATCACAACACAGCTCTACTAGACCCCATCACAACACAGCTCTACTAGACCCCATCACAACACAGCTCTACTAGACCCCATCACCACAACACAACTCTACTAGACCCCATCACAACACAGCTCTACTAGACCCCATCACAACACAGCTCTACTAGACCCGGCCCATCACAACAGAGCTCTACTAGACCCGGCCCATCACAACACAGCTCTACTAGACCCTATCACAACACAGCTCTACTAGACCTGGCCCATCACAACACAGCTCTACTAGACCTGGCCCATCACAACACAACTCTACTAGACCCGGCCCATCACAACACAACTCTACTAGACCCGGCCCATCACAACACAGCTCTACTAGACCCCATCACAACACAGCACTACTAGACCCGGCCCATCACAACACAGCTCTACTAGACCCCATCACAACATAGCTCTACTAGACCCCATCACAACACAGCTCTACTAGACCCCATCACATCACAGCTCTACGAGACCCATCCCATCACAACACAGCTCTACTAGACCCCATCACAACACAGCTCTACTAGACCCGGCCCATCACAACACAGCTCTACTAGACCCCATCATAACACAGCTCTACTAGACCCGGCCCATCACAACACAGCTCTACTAGACGCCATCACAACACAGCTCTACTAGACCAGGCCCATCACAACACAGCTCTACTAGACCTGAACCATCACAACACAGCTCTACTAGACCCCATCACAACACAGCTCTACTAGACCAGGCCCATCACAACACAGCTCTACTAGACGCCATCACAACACAGCTCTACTAGACCAGGCCCATCACAACACAGCTCTACTAGACCTGAACCATCACAACACAGCTCTACTAGACCCCATCACAACACAGCTCTACTAGACCTGAACCATCACAACACAGCTCTACTAGACGCCATCACAACACAGCTCTACTAGACCAGGCCCATCACAACACAGCTCTACTAGACCTGGCCCATCACAACACAGCTCTACTAGACCCGGCCCATCACAACACAACTCTACTAGACCCATCCCATCACAACACAGCTCTACTAGACCCCATCACAACACAGCTCTACTAGACCCCATCACAACACAGCTCTACTAGACCTGGCCCATCACAACACAGCTCTACTAGACCAGGCCCATCACAACACAACTCTACTAGACCCGGCCCATCACAACACAGCTCTACTAGACCCCATCACAACACAGCTCTACTAGACCCGGCCCATCACAACACAGCTCTACTAGACCAGGCCCATCACAACACAGCTCTACTAGACCAGGCCCATCACAACACAGCTATACTAGACCCCATCACAACACAGCTCTACTAGACCCGGCCCATCACAACACAGCTCTACTAGACCACATCATAACACAGCTCTACTAGACCCGGCCCATCACAACACAGCTCTACTAGACGCCATCACAACACAGCTCTACTAGACCAGGCCCATCACAACACAGCTCTACTAGACCTGGCCCATCACAACACAGCTCTACTAGACCCCATCATAACACAGCTCTACTAGACCCTGCCCATCACAACACAGCTCTACTAGATGCCATCACAACATAGCTCTACTAGACCAGGCCCATCACAACACAGCTCTACTAGACCTGGCCCATCACAACACAGCTCTACTAGACCTGGCCCATCACAACACAGCTCTACTAGACCCGGCCCATCACAACACAACTCTACTAGACCCATCCCATCACAACACAGCTCTACTAGACCCCATCACAACACAGCTCTACTAGACCTGGCCCATCACAACACAGCTCTACTAGACCTGGCCCATCACAACACAGCTCTACTAGACCAGGCCCATCACAACACAACTCTACTAGACCCGGCCCATCACAACACAGCTCTACTAGACCCCATCACAACACAGCTCTACTAGACCCGGCCCATCACAACACAGCACTACCAGACCAGGCCCATCACAACACAGCTCTACTAGACCCGGCCCATCACAACACAGCTCTACTAGACCAGGCCCATCACAACACAGCTCTACTAGACCAGGCCCATCACAACACAGCTATACTAGACCCCATCACAACACAGCTCTACTAGACCCGGCCCATCACAACACAGCTCTACTAGACCCCATCACAACACAGCTCTACTAGACCCCATCACAACACAGCTCTACTAGACCCGGCCCATCACAACACAGCTCTACTAGACCCCATCACAACACAGCTCTACTAGACCCGGCCCATCACAACACAGCTCTACTAGACCCCATCACAACACAGCTCTACTAGACCCAGCCCATCACAACACAGCTCTACTAGACCCCATCATAACACAGCTCTACTAGACCTGGCCCATCACAACACAGCTCTACTAGACCCCATCACAACACAGCTCTACTAGACCAGGCCCATCACAACACAGCTCTACTAGACCTGGCCCATCACAACACAGCTCTACTAGACCCGGCCCATCACAACACAACTCTACTAGACCCATCCCATCACAACACAGCTCTACTAGACCCCATCACAACACAGCTCTACTAGACCCGGCCCATCACAACACAGCTCTACTAGACCAGGCCCATCACAACACAGCTCTACTAGACCAGGCCCATCACAACACAGCTATACTAGACCCCATCACAACACAGCTCTACTAGACCCGGCCCATCACAACACAGCTCTACTAGACCCCATCACAACACAGCTCTACTAGACCCCATCACAACACAGCTCTACTAGACCCGGCCCATCACAACACAGCTCTACTAGACCCCATCACAACACAGCTCTACTAGACCCGGCCCATCACAACACAGCACCACTAGACCAGGCCCATCACAACACAGCTCTACTAGACCCCATCACAACACAGCTCTACTAGACCCGGCCCATCACAACACAGCTCTACTAGACCCCATCATAACACAGCTCTACTAGACCTGGCCCATCACAACACAGCTCTACTAGACCCCATCACAACACAGCTCTACTAGACCAGGCCCATCACAACACAGCTCTACTAGACCTGGCCCATCACAACAAAGCTCTACTAGACCCGGCCCATCACAACACAACTCTACTAGATCCATCCCATCACAACACAGCTCTACTAGACCAGGCCCATCACAACACAACTCTACTAGACCCGGCCCATCACAACACAGCTCTACTAGACCCCATCACAACACAGCTCTACTAGACCCGGCCCATCACAACACAGCTCTACTAGACCCGGCCCATCACAACACAGCTCTACTAGACCCCATCATAACACAGCTCTACTATACCCAGCCCATCACAACACAGCTCTACTAGACCCGGCCCATCACAACACAGCTCTACTAGACCCCATCACAACACAGCTCTACTAGACCCCATCACAACACAGCTCTACTAGATCCCATCACCACAACACAGCTCTACTAGACCCAGCCCATCACAACACAACTCTACTAGACCCAGCCCATCACAACACAACTCTACTAGACCCGGCCCATCACAACACAGCTCTACTAGACCCCATCACAACACAGCTCTACTAGACCCCATCACAACACAGCTCTACTAGACCCCATCACCACAACACAGCTCTACTAGACCCGGCCCATCACAACACAACTCTACTAGACCCGGCCCATCACAACACAGCTCTACTAGACCCGGCCCATCACAACACAGCTCTACTAGACCCGGCCCATCACAACACAGCTCTACTAGACCCCATCACAACACAGCTCTACTACACCCCATCACAACACAGCTCTACTAGACCTGGCCCATCACAACACAACTCTACTAGACCCGGCCCATCACAACACAGCTCTACTAGACCCAGCCCAGCCCATCACAACACAGCTCTACTAGACCCGGCCCATCACAACACAGCTCTACTAGACCCCATCACAACACAGCTCTACTACACCCCATCACAACACAGCTCTACTAGACCTGGCCCATCACAACACTACTCTACTAGACCCGGCCCATCACAACACAACTCTGCTAGACCAGGCCCATCACAACAGAGCTCTATTAGACCTGGCCCATCACAACACAGCCCTACTAGACCCCATCACAACACAGCTCTACTAGACCCCATCACAACACAGCTCTACTAGACCCCATCACAACACAGCACTACTAGACCAGGCCACCACAATCCCCCGACCCCAACCAAATTGAGATGGTTTGGGATGAGTCGGACAGCAGAGTGAAGGAAAAGCAGCCAACAAGTGATCAGCATATTTGGGAACTCCTTCAAGACTGTTGGGAAAGCATTCCAGGTGAAGCTGGTTGAGAGAATGCCAAGAGTGTGCAAAGCTGTCATCAAGGCAACGGGTGGCTATTTGAAGAATCTAAAATCTCAAATATATTTTGATTTGTTTAACACTTTTTTAGTTACTACATGATTCCATATGTGTTATTTAATAGTTTTGATGTCTTCAATATTATTCTACATTATAAGAAATATTAAAAATTAAGAAAAACCTGTATATATATATATATATATATATATATATATATATATATATATACAGTATATGTATTATTAGATTTTTTTTTTTTACTATTATATACTTATTTTTTTTTCAATGTACTTTACTCAAACCAGTGAATATCACTTATTATAAATGAGATAATTAACTATCAGCTATTGGAATATCCAGGGCCTGTACTCTTCACATTTTGGTTCTAATACAACAAATCCAGAATTTCTTAAATACATCAAGGGACAGGACACCATAATCCAACTGGAAACATGGTGTCGTGGAGACATTGATACTCAGTGTCCCTCAGGCTATAGAGACAGTTCACTACCATCAATCAAACATAAAAATGTTAAATGGGGCCGGGACTCTACATTGTAGAATAATAGTGAATATATCAAAACTATGAAATAACACATATGGAATCATGTAGTAACCAAAAAAGTTTTTTAAAAATGAAAATATATTTTAGTTTTTAGATTCTTCAATGAAGCCACCCTTTGCCTTGATGACAGCTTTAAACACACTTGGCATTCTCTCAACCAGCTTCATGAGGAATGCTTTCCAATGGTCTTGAAGGAGTTCCCACATATGCTGAGCACTTGTTGGCTGCTTTTCCTTCACTCTGCCATCCGACTCATCCCAAACCATCTCAATTGGGTTGAGGTCGGGTGATTGTTGAGGCCAGGTCATCTGATGCAGCACGCCATCACTCTCATCAATCTCTGTCGAGCCTTAGGCCTGTACATGCTTAATGGTAAAATCAGAGGGGACTCTTTAGGTCGGTTTACTTACTGCTCAGCTCTTGGGACAAGTGTAGTCGATTATGCCATCACTGACATCAACCCTTCCTCCATTAGTGGATTCACTGTCAGACCACAGACACCATTGTCAGATCAGTCAGATCAACGTGTTTCTGAAGAAATTAACCAGCAATACTGATTCGAAAAAACAGCCCAATAAACTATACAACCTGAACCAATTGTACAGACGGGCCCCAAACAGTGCAGAGAAATTCATTGAAACATTGAACTCAAATGAGATGATTAACTCTATATAGGTCTTCATTACTCACAATACCAAAACAATAAAGAAGGTGTAAATTCGGCTACTAGAAACACCAATTGTGTATCTTAAAAAGCAGCATCAAAATCACATTTCAGAAAACCAAAGAAATGCAACATCAGAAACAAAAAACTAAATGGTTTGATAACGAATGTAAACAATTAGAAAACACCAAAGACAAATGTCAAATGAAAAACATTAGCAGCGAAACAACCCAGAACTACTCTATGAATGCTTTGAAACTCTGAAACAATATAGAAATACACTGAAATGCAAGAAATTGAATTATACCAGTAAGACACTTGATGAAATTAAAAACGCAATTGACCAAAATCAGTTCTGGGACATGTGGAACAATTTAAGCATGACAAAGCCACAATAATTAGCCATAGAAAATGAAGGAATTTGGAAAACTTATTTTTTGGTTTTACTTAATTGGTTGCCCCAGATCTTATTTAGGTGAATACATATCCACTTTCCGTTATTTATTTTGTAGAATGTTTTGAAACAAAAAAAATTTTTCATTTCACTTCACCAATTTTGACTATTTTGTGTATGTCCATGACATGAAATCCAAATAAAAATCCATTTAAATTACAGGTTGTAATGCAACAAAATAGGAAAAACGCCAAGGGGTATGAATACTTTTGTACTGTATATACACCTTACATACGCTAATTAATAAACACGTCCATTCCAAAAAAGAGAAGGCAAAATCGTTCCTTGCTTTATTGACTTTAAAAAAAGCATTCAATTCTTTTTGGCATGAAGGTCTATTCTTCAAAATTCTCCAAATTGGACTTGGTGGTAAGGTGTGACTTAATACAATGGATTGTACACAGAAAACAAGTGTGCAATACAAATCTAAAACCAAAGAATATAATTATTTTCGCAATGTCGAGGTGTGAGACAAGGCTGCAGTTTGAGTCCAAATCTTTTCAACATTTATATCAATTAATTATCAGACATGTTGGACCATTCGGCAGCCCCAGGGCTCACACTATTTGACACAGAGGTAAAATACCTTCTATATGCTGATGACTTGGTTATTCTATCACCAACCAAAGACGGTCTTCAACGGGACCTATCACGTTTCAGGAGAAGACCCAGATGCAGACAGTGTCAGAGTAACAAAAGTTTATTACAAAAACAGGGGGCAGGCAAATGACAGGTCAAGAGCAGGCAGAGGTCAGTAATCCAGATCAGAGTCCAAAAGGTACAGAACTGCAGGCAGTCTCAGGGGCAGGCGCAAGGGGAAAACCGGGAAAGCTAGAAAGCAGGAACTTGAGAAAGACAGGCGCAAGGGGAAAACCGCTGGTAGGCTTGATGAAACAAAACAAACTGGCAACAGACAAACAGAGAACACAGGTATAAATACACAGGGGATAATGGGGAAGATGGGAGACACCTGGTGGGGGGGTGGAGACAATCACAAAGACAGGTGAAACAGATCAGGGTGTGACAGAACCTTAACATTCTAGAGCAATATTTCCATAATTGGGCCCTGACAGTAAACTTCTCAAAAGCTAAAATAATTTTTTTCCAGAAAAAAACCAGATGTCAGAAAACACAAATATAAATTCACCTTGAACAACACCATAATTGAACACACAAAACATTACTCATACCTTGGTCTGACCATATCTGCATTGGGAAACGTTAACATGGCAGTGAATGCACTCAAAGAAAAAGCCTGCAGAGCATTGTATGCAATAAACATTAGAATGATCATAAATTTGCATAATCCTACCAGTAGCTCTTACGGAAGTGAGGTTTCCACTCAATAAACTTTAAAATGTGGGACGAACATCCAATTGAAGCCCTACATGCAGAATTCTGTCGGAAAATTCTACAAGTCTAAAGAAATACACCAACTAATGCATGTAGGGCAGAATTGGACCGCTTTCCAGTGGCAATGAAAATACAAAAAATATAATTACAATTTTGGCTACACCTAAATTCAAGTCCAAATTCAAGTCTGCAATTTAAAGCACTTCAAACCCAAGAGCTGAGCCCTGAAACGAGCCCTCTCAGTCAGCTGGTGTTGGACCTAACCAACCAATCGGACACCAGCACTGCTTCAAAATAAATAATTAAAAATAAACTAAATAATGGACCGATCAAAGGACTCATATTTACAATATTGGAAAAAACTAAATCCCAAAGCCGACGACATTGCTATCTGGCCCTAAACAGAGAATATGAATGATTATTTCTAGGTAGAGACAGAGATGCACTTTCTCCTCTACTGTGAGAAATATTCCTCACCAACATCATTATTCACAGAAAGTACTACAGTTATTCCAAATGTTAACTTATGATGGTAGTTCTAGTATTGTATACATTGTTGCTTTGGCAATATTGACACAATGTTTTTCATGCCAATAAAACAGCTTGAAATTGAGAGAGAGAGAGAGAAAGAGAGAGAGAGAGAGAAGAGCGAGAGAGGGAGAGAGAGAGAGACAGAGAGAGAGAGAGAGAGAGAGAGAGAGAGAGAGAGAGAGAGAGAGAGAGAGAGAGAGAGAGAGAGAGCGAGAGAGGGAGAGAGAGAGAGAGAGAGAGAAGAGAGATGGCGTAGTAGTGCAGTTCTGTTTTTGTCGTGTGTCTGTAAATACCCAGTTTTTTTGTATTTTTCGTACATATTTCCCTATCAGACTTTTCATCCTTCTACAAAATATACTTTCCTGCAACCCGCCTCACTCAATGTGGAACGGATTCTATTATTGACTTACCTTTTATCTAGAATCTCCAGTTGAAACTAGCTAGCCAGCTAACTAGCTACTTGCTATTAGCCACAGTTAGCGGTATTTCACCCAGAACATTGGATTTTTTTCTGCGGGACTAATTTAATCACTGGACATTAATCACCGGATCGCAACTAGCTAGCCGCAACCGAATGGATGTTGCTGTCTGGCTAATCACCACTGCCCCCGATGCAAGCACCAGTTAGCCTCAAGCTAGCCTAGAGCCAGGCTCATATCTACCTCTAGGTCTACCGGACGGGAGTAGCAAGCTAACTAGCTACTTGCTATCAGCTACCGTTAGCGGTTTTTCACCATTGTCCGTGGCCTGCACCACCCACCAGCCAGCTCTAGTCTGGACTATTATTCGGCCAGTCTGCACAGCGCGTTATCGACCCAGAACATATCAGTTTTTCTGCCGGAATCACTGAATCACTGGACCTTTAACTCCGGATTCATCGCTACCAGCTAGCTGCAACAAAATGGACGTTGTGGTCTGGCTAATCATCCTGAGCTAGGCCCATCTCCCGGCTATCTACCTCTCTGTTTATGTTTAGCCTCAGCCCAAACTGTGTTGTCATTACCAGCTGTTGTCTTAGCTCTCTCAAATTACACCTGTGATTGCTTTATGCCTCTCTCCCTTGTCAACATGGTTAGCTTATTGTTGTTTCGGTTATTTCTAATTGTACTATTTCACTGTAGATCCCCCAGCCAAGCTAAACCTGCCTTAGATAGCTCCTTTGTCCCACCCCCCATAAACGCGGAGACCGACTCAATTGGTGCCTCCAGTGATGCTATCTCTTTCATTGTTACCCAACGCTTAGGTTTACCTCCACTTTACTCATATCCTTCCATATCCTTGTCTGTACATAATGCCCTGAATCTATTCTACAACACCCGGAAATCTGCCCCCTTTATTGTCTGTACCCAACACACTAGAAGACCAGTTCTTAAAGCCTTTAGCCGTATCCTTATTCTAGTCCTGCTCTGTTCCTCTGGTGATGTAGAGGCTAACCCAGGCCCTGCAGCCCTCAGTATCACTCCTACTCCCCAGGCGCTATCATTTGCTGACTTCTGTAATCGCAAAAGTCTTGGTTTCTTGCACGTAAATATCAGAAGTCTACTTCCTAAGTTTGAGTTATTCACTGCGTTAGCACACTCCGCCAACCCTGATGTTCTAGCAGTGTCTGAATCCTGGCTTAGGAAGGTCACCAAAAATTCTGAAATTTCCATCCCCAACTATAACATTTTCCGTCTAGATAGAACTGCCAAAGGGAGTGGAGTTGCAATCTACTGTAGAGATAGCCTGCAGAGCTCTATCATACTATCCAGGTCTGTGCCCAAACAGTTTGAGCTTCTACTTCTAAAAATCCACCTTTCCAGAAATGTCTCTCACTGTTGCCGCTTGCTACAGACCCCCCTCAGCCCCCAGCTGTGCCCTGGACACCATATGTGAATTGATTGCCCCCCATTTATCCTCAGAGTTCGTACTGCTTGGTGACCTAAATTGGGATATGCTTAATACCCCGGCCATCCTACAATCCAAACTAGATGCCCTCAATCTCACGCAAATTATCAACGAACCTACCAGGGACAACCCTAAATCCGTAAACATGGGTACCCTCATAGATATC
Organism: Coregonus clupeaformis; assembly: GCF_020615455.1. NCBI lineage: Eukaryota > Metazoa > Chordata > Actinopteri > Salmoniformes > Salmonidae > Coregonus > Coregonus clupeaformis. Next base: position 147,231 of record NW_025533500.1, read on the forward strand.
ATCCTGGCTAACTTACCCTCTAAATACACCTCCGCTGTCTTCAACCAGGATCTCAGCGATCACTGCCTTATTGCCTGCGTCCGTAACGGGTCCGCGGTCAAACGACCACCCCTCATCACTGTCAAACGCTCCCAAAAACACTTCAGCGAGCAGGCCTTCCTAATTGACCTGGCCCAGGTATCCTGGATGGATATAGATCTCATTCCGTCAGTAGAGGATGCCTGGTTGTTCCTTAAAAGTAATTTACTCTCAATCTTAAATAAACATGCCCCATTCAAAAAATACAGAACTAAGAACAGATATAGCCCCTGGTTCTCCTCAGACTTGACTGCCCTTGACCAGCACAAAAACATCCTGTGGCGTACTGCATTAGCATCAAATAGCCCCCGCGATATGCAACTTTTCAGGGAAGTTAGGAACCAATATACACAAGAAGTCAGGAAAGCAAAGGCTAACTTTTTCAAACAGAAATGTGCACTAACTCAGTTTTGGGACACTGTAAAGTCCATGGAGAATAAGAGCACTTCCTCCCAGCTGCCCACTGCACTGAGGATAGGAAACACTATCACCACCGATAAATCTACAATAATCGAGAATTTCAACAAGCATTTTGCTACGGCTGGTCATGCTTTCCACCTGGCTACCACTACCCCGGCCACCAACTCTGCACCCTCCGCTGCAACTTGCCCATGCCCCCCGCTTCTCCTTCACACTAATTCAGACAGCTGATGTTCTGAAAGTGCTGCAAAATCTGGACCCCTACAAATCAGCTGGGCTAGACAATCTGGACCGTTTCTTTCTAAAACTAGCCACCGAAATTGTCGCAACCCCTATTACTAGTCTGTTCAACCTCTCTTTCGTAACGTCTGAGATCCCCAGAGATTGGAAAGCTGCCGCGGTCATCCCCTCTTCAAAGGGGGTGACACTCTAGATCCAAACTGCTACAGACCTATATCCATCCTGCCCTGCCTTTCGAAAGTATTTGAAAGGCAAGTTAACAAACAGATCACCGACCATTTCGAATACCACCGTACCTTCTCCGCTATGCAATCCGGTTTCCGAGCTGGTCATGGGTGCACTTCAGCCACGCTCAAGGTCCTAAACGATATTATAACCGCGATTGATAATAGACAGTACTGTGCAGCCGTCTTCATCGACCTGGCCAAGGCTTTTGACTCTGTCAACCACCGCATTCTTATTGGCAGACTAAATAGCCTTGGTTTCTCAAATGACTGCCTCGCCTGGTTCACCAACTACTTCTCAGATAGAGTTCAATGTGTCAAATCGGAGGGCCTGTTGTCTGGACCTATGGCAGTCTCTATGGGGGTGCCACAGGGTTCAATTCTTGGGCCGACACTTTTCTCCGTGTATGTCAATGATGTCGCTCTTGCTGCTGGTGACTCTCAGATCCACCTCTACGCAGACGACACCATTTTTTATACATCTGGCCCTTCATTGGACACTGTGTTAACAAACCTCCAAACGAGCTTCAATGCCATACAACACTCCTTCAGTAGCCTCCAACTGCTCTTAAACACTAGTAAAACTAAATGCATGCTTTTCAATCGAACGCTGCTGGCACCCGCCCACCCGACTAGAATCACCACTCTCGACGGGTCTGACCTAGAGTATGTGGACAACTACAAATACCTAGGTGTCTGGTTAGACTGTAAACTCTCCTTCCAGACTCACATTAAGAATCTCCAATCCAAAGTTAAATCTAGAATCGGCTTCCTATTTCGCAATAAAGCCTCCTTCACTCATGCTGCCAAACATGCCCTCGTAAAACTGACTATCCTACCGATCCTTGACTTCGGCGATGTCATTTACAAAATAGCCTCCAACACTCTACTCAGCAAATTGGATGTAGTCTATCACAGTGCCATCCGTTTTGTCTCCAAAGCCCCATACACTACCCACCACTGTGACCTGTACGCTCTTGTTGGCTGGTCCTCACTACATGTTCGTCGTCAACCCCACTGGCTCCAGGCCATCTATAAATCACTGCTAGGCAAATCCCCGCCTTATCTTAGCTCATTGGTCACCATAGCAGCACCCACCCGTAGTATGCGCTCCAGCAGGTATATCTCACTGGTCATCCCCAAAGCCAACACCTCCTTTGGCCGCCATTCCTTCCAGTTCTCTGCTGCCAATGACTGGAACGAATTGCAAAAATCTCTGAAGCTGGAGACTCTTATCTCCCTCACTAACTTTAAGCATCAGTTGTCAGAGCACCTTACCGATCACTGCACCTGTACACAGCCCATCTGTAATTAGCCCACCCAACTACCTCATCCCTATATTGTTATTTATTTTGCTCTTTTGCACCCCAGTATCTCTATTTGACCATAATCTCTTGCACATCTAGCATTCCAGTGTTAATACTAATTGTCATTATTTTGCACTATAGCCTATTTATTGCCTTACCACCATAACTTACTACATTTGCACACACTGTATATAGATTTTCTATTGTGTTATTGACTGTATGTTTTGTTTTACCCCATATGTAACTCTGTGTTGTTGTTTTTATCGCACTGCTTTGCTTTATATTGGCCAGGTCGCAGTTGTAAATGAGAACTTGTTCTCAACTGGCTTACCTGGTTAAATAAAGGTGAAATAAAAATAAAAATAAATAAAATAAAAGAGAGAGAGAGAGAGAGAGAGAGAGAGAGAGAGAGAGAGAGAGAGAGAGAGAGAGAGAGAGAGAGAGAGAGAGAGAGAGAGAGAGAGAGAGAGAAGAGAGAGGGAGAGAGAGAGAGAGAGAGAGAGAGAGAGAGAGAGAGAGAGAGAGAGAGAGAGAGAAGAGAGAGGGAGAGAGAGAGAGAGAGAGAGAGAGAGGGAGAGAGAGAGAGAGAGAGAGAGAGAGAAGAGAGAGAGAGAGAGAGAGAGAGAGAGAGGGTGGGAGAGAGAGGGGGGGGGGAGTCTTTGCAAGTGTGTCATCGGTACTACTTAACATTTCAGTGTGATGATCACCCAATCAGCGGTTGATGTTCCACTGTGTGCCAACTAACCTGTCGTATTAGAGTGAGACACTGCTTGTGTCAAGGCAAGCTATTCACAGAGCGTTGGTGGTTACAGGGTCTACGTAAAGCATCATGCATTCTTATGGGTCATGTCAGTGCAGGGACAGATTCTTATTAAGATTAAGAATATGTTGATAAGTGAAGAGCAGAGGAGAGTAGGGGAGAGTAGGGGAGAGATGAGGAGAGATGAAGAGAGTAGGGGAGAGTAGGGGAGAGTAGGGGAGAGATGAGGAGAGTAGGGGAGAGATGAGGAGAGATGAAGAGAGTAGGGGAGAGTAGGGGAGAGTAGGGGAGAGATGATGAGAGTGGGGAGAGATGAGGAGAGTAGGGGAGAGATGAGGAGAGATGATGAGAGTCGGGGAGAGATGAGGAGAGTCGGGGAGAGATGAGGAGAGATGAGGAGAGTAGGGGAGAGATGAGGAGAGTAGGGGAGAGATGAGGAGAGTAGGGGAGAGATGAGGAGAGATGAGGAGAGGAAAGTAGGGGAGAGATGAGGAGAGATGAAGAGAGCTGAGAAGAATAGGGGAGAGATTCGGAAAGCTGAGGAGAGGAGAGTAGGGAGAGATGAGGAGAGATGAGGAGAGTAGGGGAGAGTAGGGGAGAGATGAGGAGAGATGAGGAGAGATGAGGAGAGTAGGGGAGAGGAGAAGAGAACTGATGAGAGTAGGGGAGAGATGAGGAGAGATGAGGAAAGATGAGGAGAGTAGGGGAGAGATGAGGAGAGATGAGGGGAGAGATGAGGAGAGATGAGGAGAGATGAGGGGAGAGATGAGGAGAGATGAGGAGAGTAGGGGAGAGATGAGGAGAGTAGGGGAGAGTAGGGGAGAGATGAGGAGAGATGAGGAGAGATGAGGAGAGTAGGGGAGAGATGAGGAGAGATGAGGAGAGTAGGGGAGAGATGAGGAGAGATGAGGAGAGTAGGGGAGAGATGAGGAGAGTAGAGGAGAGATGAGGAGAGTAGGGGAGAGATGAGGAGAGTAGAGGAGAGATGAGGAGAGTAGGGGAGAGATGAGGAGAGTAGAGGAGAGATGAGGAGAGTAGGGGAGAGATGAGGAGAGTATAGGAGAGATGAGGAGAGTAGGGGAGATGTTACCTCTCATTCCCAGGTGTCCATCTCAATAAACACCTGGAACTACCACCACTCTCGTGGTCGGAGAGTCGGAGAATGCATTCGACATCATGGCTGCAAGGACAGACCTAGTTCTTTGTGTGCACTGTGAACCAGTAGAATTTTTTATCTTGTTAATAAAATGAAACCTGATTCTGGGACGTCTCAGTGTGCAGTAATTGAGATTAGATTGAACTACACCACCAGTAGCAGAAAGCCTGTCTAGTCTGTGGCTCACAGCTCTTCTCTACGTTGTCAGAACTTGATCTTCAAATAGAATTGTATTGAGATGAAATGCCAACTGAGCTTTTTCAGCACACTAATAAACCGTTATTCTTGCTTCTGAAAGTAAACCTCAGTACAACAGAGTCTGCTGAGAACAGACATGGAAACAGCAAAAGATAAAGTGTCAGAGACAGATATTTCTGAACAATGGTACAACAGTGTCTAGTGTCTAGTGTCTGAGTATTTTTTAAAGAATAAAAGCAAATAATTAAAGAGCAGCAGTAAAATATAGGGAGGCTATATACAAGGGGTAACGGTACAGAGCCTATGTGTAATAACAGTAGGGAGGCTATATACAGGGGGTAACGGTACAGAGCCTATGTGTAATAACAGTAGGGAGGCTATATACAGGGGGTAACGGTACAGAGCCTATGTGTAATAACAGTAGGGAGGCTATATACAGGGGGTAACGGTACAGAGCCTATGTGTAATAACAGTAGGGAGGCTATATACAGGGGGTAACGGTACAGAGCCTATGTGTAATAACAGTAGGGAGGCTATATACAGGGGGTAACGGTACAGAGCCTATGTGTAATAACAGTAGGGAGGCTATATACAGGGGGTAACGGTACAGAGCCTATGTGTAATAACAGTAGGGAGGCTATATACAGGGGGTAACGGTACAGAGCCTATGTGTAATAACAGTAGGGAGGCTATATACAGGGGGTAACGGTACAGAGCCTATGTGTAATAACAGTAGGGAGGCTATATACAGGGGGTAACGGTACAGAGCCTATGTGTGGGGGCACCGGCTAGTTATGCACAAACTCATGCAGCTGCTGATCGAATTCCTCACAGAGTTTTGGCGAGAGTTCATCCATGAAATCAGCTATACGTGCCAGGACCCTGTGGATAGTAGGAGAAGAGGGGGGACATTAGGAGTGTCTGGAGAGCAGTGTGCTTGGTGAGGAGAGGAGGAGAGGAGGAGAGGAGGGGGACATTAGGAGTATCTGGAGAGCAGTGTGCTTGGTGAGGAGAGGAGGAGAGGAGGAGAGGAGGGGGGGCATTAGGGGTGTCTGGAGAGCAGTGTGCATGGTGAGGAGAGGAGAGGAGGAGAGGAGGGGGGAAGGGGGACATTAGGAGTGTCTGGAGAGCGGTGTGCATGGTGAGGAGAGGAGGAGAGGAGGGGGGACATTAGGAGTGTCTGGAGAGCAGTGTGCATGGTGAGGAGAGGAGGGGATCGGAGTAAAGGAGGAGAGTCTGAAATTATTTGTATTTATTTACCTCTGGGACAAGCTGGTGGCGCGGTGCATGACATTCTCCAGATGTTGAGATATGTCTTCAATCATTTGCAATGCCTTTGTGAGTGCTGTGCCAAGGACTGAGTCTGCAGCTCATCGCTGGGGAACAAGCCAGTGGAGTAGTTCTTGGAGGTGGCCCAGGATTTAGCTTCCCTGGTCCTGCATGGAGATTGTTTCTAATTCTGCACTGCAACTCAGTGCGGGAGATGGGCTGTGTGCTGATCACCAGTCAGTACTGGGGACAGAGGTAGTGTTGGGGGCCAATCACCTGTCAGTACTGGGGACAGATGCAGTGCTGGGGGCCAATCACCAGTCAGTACTGGGGACAGAGGTAGTGTTGGGGGCCAATCACCAGTCAGTACTGGGGACAGAGGTAGTGTTGGGGGCCAATCACCAGTCAGTACTGGGGACAGAGGCAGTACTGGGGGCAGATCACCAGTCAGTACTGGGAGCAAAGGTAGTGCTTTGGCCAATCACCTGTCAGTACTGCGGACAGATGCAGTGCTGGGGGCCAATCACCAGTCAGTACTGGGAGCATAGGTAGTGCTTTGGCCAATCACCAGTCAGTACTGGGAGCAGAGGTAGAACAAAACCAGGTGCTGTCTCCATTCACTGGTGTTGGTGCAGAGGGCTATTCAGTAAACATATCCAAAACATTAATGAACACCACCCATATGTAAAATGTATTCACAAATGACTGTAAGTTGCTTTGGATAAAAGCGTCTGTTTATTATTATAATTATAATACTGACAGCCCACCGTACCAGGCCAGGAAACAGAAGGACAGCGTACTCTCTATTTGGCTGCTGTAGTAGTTGGAGACTATCCTGGTGTTGACATTCAGTCTGCTGTAGTACTTAGACAGTATCCTGGTGTTGACATTCAGTTGGCTCAGTCTGCTATAGTTGTTGGACAGTATCCTGGTGTTGACATTCAGTTGTCTCAGTCTGCTATAGTAGTTGGACAGTATCCTGGTGTTGACACACGGTTGTCTCAGTCTGTGCAGGAGGGACAGTCGTTGTTGGCATATTTTATTGATGTTCTGAGTGTTGGCGTTAAAACGACATGATGGTTCCCACTCTCTCTACTTCTTCACCACCCAGGACTTGGTGATCTGCCTTCCTCCGGGAATCTAGGAGCAGTTATTTTGTTTTGTTGATGTTGAGTGTGAGGTGGTTGTTATTGCACCAGTCATGGACCCTGTTTACTTCTGGTTGGGAAATGTGGTGTGTCAACTGAGAGGTCGACAAGGCGGTGTCATATGCACATCTTACTGCCAAGCAGGCCCTGCCAGAGCCTCTCAGGTCATTGGCGTAAATGGAGAATAGCCCTGGAGAGATGACAGTTCCTTGGGCGGAACCGGTAAATGTACACAGAGGAAAGGAAGTTGTGTTTTTAGAACTTGACATACTGCCCCCTGTTCAGCAGGAAGTCCAGCGCCCACAAGGTAATGCTAGGTCCACCTGTAGGTGTGGGAGTTTGTCACAGAAAATGCTGCGTGCAGTTAAAAGCAGAGGAGGGGCCAGGAAAAGGATGTGCACATGAGAGTGAGGTGTTTTCTCGGTGCAACACAGTCAGAACTGCACCCACCACTGTTATTCCTGTAGGCAAACCACACTGGGTCAAGAGTTCAGTCCACACGAGACCTCAGATGTGTTACTATCAACACACCATGACAATTGCACCACGTGACGCTAGTCATTCAGATCCTCGGGGTTGTTCTTCTTCGAAGCAGGTCAGATCTCAGAGGTCTTCCAGAGAGGGAACCATGTGTTCTGATAGAGAGGATCTCAGAGGTCTTCCAGAGAGGGAACCATGTGTTCTGATAGAGAGGATCTCAGAGGTCTTCCAGAGAGGGAACCATGTGTTCTGATAGAGAGGATCTCAGAGGTCTTCCAGAGAGGGAACCATGTGTTCTGATAGAGAGCTGTTAAAGAGAGTGCAGAAGATGTCTGTTCGCTCATCTGATCATTCCTTTAGTAGCCGTCCCTTGATGTTGTCAGGCCCGGGCGCTTTATTAGGAATGACTCTGTTGAAGACCCGTCTCACCACCTCCTCCTGGATGGTTGGCACCTCCCCTCCATCCAAGGCCTGGAGATCAAGTTGTTCACTAAGACTATCTGTTACAGTGGAGAAGTTGTGGTTTTCAAAATGACAGGATAAAGTGATAATTTACGAACTGTTCCTCGTCCTTTATGTTTATCCCTTAGGTGTTCTTCTGGACTTGCCCGGTAAGGGTTGCTAGGCCCTGCCAGGCCTGCCTGAGATTCCCTGTGTGGAACATGGCTTCCACTTTATTTTTGTTGTTGTCCTTAACCTGAACTATTTGTTGTTTAAATGTCCTCTGTAGGATTTTCATTTCCTCTTGGTTGTTGCTTAACTGTCCTCTTCAGGGTTTTCATTTCCTCTTGGTTGTTGCTTAACTGTCCTCTTCAGGGTTTTCATTTCCTCTTGGTTGTTGCTTAACTGTCCTCTTCAGGGTTTTCACTTCCTCTTGGTTGCAAGCAGGAATGGCTGAATCTGTTTAATCTTAAGTGTCTGTTTAAGCACTGCAGTCCAAGTTGTATTATTTTACCCCGGCCACCAGCTCTGCCCCCCCCCCCCCCGCTGCAACTTGCCCATGCCCTCCCCCCCTTCTGCCCGACTAGAATCACTACTCTCGGCGGGTCTGACTTAGAATATGTGGACAACTACAAATACCTAGGTGTCTGGTTAGACCGTAAACTCTCCTTCCAGACTCACAATAAGAATCTCCAATCCAAAGTTAAATCTGGAATCAGCTTCCTATTTCGCAACAAAGCCTCCTTCACTCATGCTGCCAAACCTGCCCTCGTAAAATTGACTATCCTACCGATCCTTGACTTTGGCGATGTCATTTACAAAATAGCCTCCAACACTCTACTCAGCAAATTGGATGTAGTCTATCACAGTGCCATCCATTTTGTCTCCAAAGCCCCATATACTACCCACCATTGTGACCTGTACGCTCTCGTTGGCTGGCCCTCACTACATATTTGTCGCCAAACCCACTGGCTCCAGGTCATCTATAAATCACTGCTAGGCAAATCCCCGCCTTATCTTAGCTCATCGGTCACCATAGCAACACCCACCCGTAGTATGCGCTCCAGCAGGTATATCTCACTGGTCATCCCCAAAGCCAACACCTCCTTTGGCCGCCATTCCTTCCAGTTCTCTGCTGCTAATGACTGGAACGAACTTCAAAAATCTCTGAAGCTGGAGACTCTTATCTCCCTCAATAACTTTAAGCATCAGTTGTCAGAGCACCTTACCGATCACTGCACCTGTACACAGCCCATCTGAAATTAGCCCACCCAACTACCTCATCCCCATATTGTTATTTATTTTGCTCATTTGCACCCCAGTATCTCTATTTGCACATCTTCTTCTGCACATCTATCACTCCAGTGTTAATACTAAATTGTAATTATTTGTCACGAATTCCGCCGAGACTGCTCCTCCTCCTTGTTCGGGCAGGCTTCGGCGTTCGTTGTCCCCGGAGTACTAACTGCTACCGCTTGATGTTCTCTATGTTTGTTTGGTCTTGTCTTGTTGTCTTGTCGTATTATGTATTGATTATGTCACCTATAAGTTTCCTTTGGTTTTGTTTGCAGTTGTGTGTTGTTGTCTGCCTGTCCGCTGGTGATTTGTTATTTGCTCTCTTGTATTTAGTGTATTGACGCACTGTTTGCGTAGTCGCTCGCCTCCATTGTTTTGTATTGTCGTGTTTGACAAGTAAAGTCGGTTTGACTAAGCTTCTGTGTCCTGCGCCTGACTCCAACACCACATCCACATCAGCTCGTGACACTATTTTGCACTATGGCCTATTTATTGCCTTACCTCCATAACTTACTACATTTGCACACACTGTATATATATTTTCTATTGTGTTATTGACTGTATGTTTTGTTTTACCCCATATGTAACTCTGTGTTGTTGTTTTTATCGCACTGCTTTGCTTTATCTTGGCCAGGTCATAGTTGTAAATGAGAACTTGTTCTCAACTGGCTTACCTAGTTAAATTAAGGTTAAATAAATAAAAATTACAAATTACAAATTGGCATTTCACCATCTTTGTGGGGACTAACATGCTCTTACCAAAATTAATATATGCAGTCACTGTTGATACTGACCCCTCAAGGGCATGGTCCATTGGAAAAATGTGACAGTTTGTACAGAAAAAAAAACATCCTTGCAGGCTTTCTGTTGCTTCATTATGGGGTATTGTGTGTAGGCCAGTGACAAAAAATCTCAATTTAATCAATTTTAAATTCAGGCTGTAACACAACAAGATGTGGAACAAGTCAAGGGGTGTGAATACTTTCAGAAGGCACTGTAATTGTATGTGTGGGGTACAGAGATGGGGTACAGAGATGGGGTACAGAGATGGGGTACAGAGATGGGGTACAGAGATGGGGTACAGAGATGGGGTACAGAGATGGGGTAGTCATTCTAAAATCATGCAAACCACTATTAAACACACATAGTGAGTCCATGCATCTTATTAATAGACTTGTTATTAACTTATTTAGGCTTGAATACTTTCTGTACATACCGAAACTGAAGTAGGAAAAGAGGAAGTTCAGATCTTTGACCCGTTTGAAGAAGCGTATGTCACACTTCACAGGAGAGGCATTTTAAGTTTTTTATTGTTTTTTTATTAAAATTAGTTTTGACCTGGGCCCTGACAGTAGATCTCAGTAAGACAAAAATAAAGGTGTTCCAAAAAAGGTCCAGTGCCCTAGATCACACAGAAAACGATACATACCTCGGCCTAAACATCAGCGCCACAGGTAACTTCCATAAAGCTGTGAACGATCTGAGAGACAAGGCAAGAAGGGCCTTCTATGCCATCAAAAGGAACATAAAATTTTACATCCCAATAAGGATCTGTGAAAAAATACTTGAATCAGTTATAGAACCCATTGCCCTTTATGTTTGTGAGGTCTGGGGTCCGCTCACCAACCAAGAATTCACAAAATGGGACAAACACCAAATAATGCATGCAGAGCAGAATTAGGTCGATACCCACTAATGATCAAAATCCAGAAAAGAGATGTTAAATTCTACAACCACCTAAAAGGAAGCGATTCCCAAACCTTCCATAACAAAGCCATCACCTACAGAGAGATGAACCTGGAGAAGAGTCCCCTAAGCAAGCTGGTCCTGGGGCTCTGTTCACAAACGCAAACAGAGACCAGGACAGTAACACAATTAGACCCAACCAAATCATGAGAAAACAAAAAGATAGTTACTTGACAGATTGGAAAGAATTAACAAAAAAACAGAGCAAACTAGAATGCTATTTGGCCCTAAACAGAGAGTACACAGTGGCAGAATACCTGACCACTGTGACTGACCCAAACTTAAGGAAAGCTTTGACTATGTACAGACTCAGTGAGCATAGCCTTGCTATTGAGAAAGGCCGCCGTAGGCAGACCTGGCTTTCAAGAGAAGACAGGCTATGTGCACACTGCCCACAAAATGAGGTGGAAACTGAGCTGCACTTCCTAACCTCCTGCCAAATGTATGACCATATTAGAGACCCATATTTCCCTCAGATTACAGAGACCCACAAAGAATTTGAAAACAATCCAATTTCAATAAACTCCCATATCTACTGGGTGAAAAACCACAGTGTGCCATCACAGCAGCAAGATTTGTGACCTGTTGCCACAAGAAAAGGGCAACCAGTGAAGAACAAACACCATTGTAAATACAACCCATATTTATTTGTATTTCTTTTCCCTTTTGTACTTTAACTATTTGCACATTGTTACAACACTGTATATAGACATACAATGACATTTGAAATGTCTTTATTCTTTTGAAACTTTTGTGAGTGTAATGTTTAATGTTCATTTAAATTGTTTATTTCACTTTTGTTTATTATCTACTTCACTTGCTTCGACAATGTAAACATATGTTTCCCATGCCAATAAAGCCCTTACATTGAAATTGAGAGAGAGACAGAGAGGTAGAGAGACAGAGAGGTAGAGAGAGGTAGAGGTAGAGAGACAGAGAGGTAGAGAGACAGAGAGGTAGAGACACAGATAGGTAGAGAGACAGAGAGGTAGAGACACAGAGAGGTAGAGACACAGAGAGGTAGAGACACAGAGAGGTAGAGACACAGAGAGGTAGAGAGGTAGAGAGAGGTAGAGAGACAGAGAGGTAGAGATTTAGAGAGAGATAGAGGTGAGAAAGACAGAGAGAGAGAGAGAGAAGAGAGAGAGAGAGAGAGAGAGAGAGAGAGAGAGAGAGATAAAAAAAGTAAAATAGCCTATAAATGAAGATAAAATTGCTCACAGACAAATTAAATAACTTGCACGTTACACAACTAGCTGTCTCCACTAGGGCCGCTCTGCAAAATGGCTCCACTAGTGCCCTCTATCTGTTAGGTTAAATACCGCAGTGTTCAATCATCTGGCACAGAGGGCCCTAGTGGAGCTATCTGGCTGAGAGGGCCCTAGTGGAGCTATCTGGCTGAGAGGGCCCTAGTGGAGCCAGCTGGCTGAGTGGCCCCACTAGGGCCCTCTCAGCCAGATAGCTCCACTAGGGCCCTCTCAGCCAGATAGCTCCACTAGGGCCCTCTCAGCCAGATAGCTCCACTAGGGCCCTCTGAGCCAGATGATTGCACACTGCGGTATTTAACCTAACAGATACGGGAGATAATCAATATTTGATTTGTTTTGAAATAATTTTTGTGTCATACATTTGGCAGGAGGATAGGAAGTGCAGCTCAGTTTCCACCTCATTTTGAGGGCAGTGGGCACATAACCTGTCTTCTTTTGAGAGAGAGAGAGAGAGAGAGAGAGAGAGAGAGAGAGAGAGAGAGAGAGAGAGAGAGAGGGGGAGGGGGAGGGAGAGAGAGAGAGAGAGAGAGAGAGAGAGAGAGAGAGAGAGAGAGAGAGAGAGGGAGGGGAGGGAGGGAGGGAGGGAGGGAGAGAGAGAGAGAGAGGGAGAGAGAGAGGGGGGAGGGAGGGAGGGAGGGAGGGAGGGAGGGAGGGAGGGAGGGAGGGAGGGAGGGAGGGAGGGAGGGAGGGAGGGAGGGAGGGAGGGAGGGAGGGAGGGAGAGAGAGAGAGAGATAGAGATAGAGAGAGAGATATCCTCGGTGGAAATCTATTAGTCTAGACTGTCACTCCAACACTGACACACACATACCCACAAACACATAACTTTTTAGATACTGATAATGTGATAAACGTGTCCTAGTTTACACTGATGTTATTACACACATCACATTCTAATGATCTGATCATCTACATATGAGATACACATCTATTCATCTAATATTGTCAAAATATAAACATCTTGTCAAAAGACAAACGTCTTGTCAAAAGTGAGATAAACATGTGTAATAAAATTTTTACAATATTGAAAACAGAGCCTGATCTCCTATTCTGATGTTGTAATGATACATCTATATAGGGTTGAATGGAATGATAAATCAAAACTCACACATACACACACTTCCCGAACACACACACGCACATATATCCATGAAATCAACCTCAGACAGAACCAATCAATATCCGCTGGGGCAATGAGATCCCTGATAAGCAGCCTCAATAGTAATCATTGTCTGTGGCATGACAGGGATATATTTGTTACGCCTGTTTGCCCCTCATTACCTGATGTTATAGACTTAGCCCACTCTGGTGATGGCTAGCTGTAAGACATTAGTATGCTATGTCACCTTTAAGTCTGTAGCCATGGAAACCCAGTTTCTGTTTCAAAATTTGTGAATGACTGTGTGTGTGTGTGTGTGTGTGTGTGTGTGTGTGTGTTTCCCTATTCTGTTGTACAGTGATCAGTTGAGTAGTATTGATATCAGTCTTAATTAGCTAACAGCTGGGATCAGTCCACGCTGTCGTACACGGCGATCCAGAGCATCCCAAACATGCTCAACAGGTGACATTGTCTGGTGAGTATGCAGGACATGGAAGAGCTGGGACTTTTTCAGCTTCCAGGAATTGTCTACAGATCCTTGTGACATGGGGCTGTGCATTATCATGCTGAAACATGAGGTAATGGTGGTGGATGAATGGCACAACAATGGGCCTCAGGATCTCGTCACGGTATCTCTGTGCATTCAAATAGCCACCGATAAAATGCAATTGTGTTCGTTGTCCGTAGCTTATGCCTGCCCATACCATAACACCACCGCCACCATGGGGCACTCTGTTCACAACGTTGACATCAGCAAACCACTCGCCCACACGACGCCATAGATGCTGTCTGCCATCTGCCCGGTACAGTTTAAACTGGGATTCATCTGTGAAGAGCACACTTCGCTAGTGTGCCAGTGGCCATCGAAGGTGAGCATTTGCTCACTGAAGTCGGTTACGACGCGGAACTGCAGTCAGGTCAAGACCCTGGTGGGGACAGTGAGCACGCAGATGAGCTTCCCTGAGACGGTTTCTGACAGTTTGACAGTTTGCGCAGAAATGATTTGGTTGTGCCAACCGACAGTTTCATCAGCTGTCCGGGTGGCTGGTCTCAGACGATCCTGTAGGTGAAGAAGCCGGATGTGGAGGTCCTAGGCTGGCGTGGTTAACGTGGTCTGCGGTTGTGAGGCGGCTTATGGTAGAGAAATGAACATTCAATTCTCTGGCAACAGCTCTAGTGGACATTCCTACAGTCAGCATGCCAACTGCACGCTCCCTCAAATCTTGAGACATCTGTGGCATTGGGCTATGTGACAAAACTGCACATTTCAGAGTGACCTTTTATTGTCCCCAGCACAAGGTGCACCTGTGTAATGATCATGCTGTTTAATCAGCTTCTTGATATGCCACACCTGTCAGGTGGATGGATTATCTTATGTAATGATCATGCTGTTCATTTTCTGCAATTAATGTGTAAAACTATGAGTGGTTGTTTTGGATGCGGTACCGGGTCCGGCGAGTTTGGGGGTCAGAAAATAGAAAATGACATATCCATTCACCAACATTTGACAATTGACTCCACATTCCAGTTTTTGTAGTAATACTCCCATTCCAGTTTTTGTAGTAATACTCCCATTCCAGTTTTTGTAGTAATACTCCCATTCCAGTTTTTTTAGTAATACTCCCATTCCAGTTTTTGTAGTAATACTCCCATTCCAGTTTTTTTAGTAATACTCCCATTGTTTCTGGCACCTTTACCAACATCTACAGTTGTTACCTTTCTAACAGTAATCATGTGTTTGTAGGACTTTTAGTTTTGAAACTAAATGTACTTTACAATATGATATGTTGTTTTGAAAATGCCACCAGAGGGGGTCAGAGTTTAACAGGTTGTTAATGATTAACCAGTGTAAGCGTTGTAGAACAATTAAAATCACTGTTCTGAACTCATATTTGAAGGGTTTGATTTCAAAACCCGTTAAACGCCAGTTTTTCATATTTGCATTTTTTTTCATCTGAAATGACTGATCCTTTTCTATGTGTATGAATTATGACTGTTCTCATACTATTAAAACATTTACTTATATATATATATATATATATATATATATATATATATATATATATATATATATATATATATATATTTTTTTTTGCCATGTTAGTTCCTGTTAACAGAATGACCATTATGTTGCATTTAGCCGACGACACTTCAAAATTCTATGGCAGCCATGTTCGCATATGTAACTGAATGTCTAGAATCAGAACAATATTCAACATTCTAAAAGTTGGCCCAACTCTAAACATATCCCACTGGGCCAGCTGGCACCATGTCAAGTAAACATGGAAAGGTGGGTCATTTTTTGGTTGAGACGTTGATCAATGAGATTTCAACCTATATTCACCCTCTCAAAGACAGCCAGAAGTTTGTTGAATTCCCCAATGTGTTATCACTATGCTTTCAACTATCTAAAAGCACAACCAAATTCCAATTGAAAAACAATGTCAGCTTTTTGGTTTAGTTGTCATCTAAATGTGTTATCACTGCACTTTCAACCATTTAAAAAGCGCAAAACAGTTCAAATGGGAAGACAATGTCAGAAATGTTGTCGTTATACAACAACTTAATGTGTTATCGCTGTGCTTCATCTAATAGCAGAATCTGTGGGAGATTTGTACAGGCTAAAAGGGATCTTGAAGAAGGAAGGCTATCACTCCATTTTGTAACGCCATGCCGTACCCTATGGACGGTTTAAGGGTTGATCCAAGCATTCTGTACTAACAGCAGTCAAGCACCCAAGCTAACTGGCTAACGTTAATTCCACAAATTAACTTTTAAGAAGGCACACCTGTTTATTAATGTGCATTCGAGATGATCAACTGTTGTTTTGAGGGTGAAGTTTCAACTACAGAATTATGTCATCATGGTAACCAATTTTTAACATAGACATACAGTACCAGTCAAAAGTTTGGACACACCAACTCATTCAAGGGTTTTTCTTACTTTTTACTATTTTTTACATTGTAGAATAATAGTGAAGACATCAAAACTATGAAATAACACATATGGAATCATGTAGTAACCAAAACAGTGTTAAACAAATCAATATATATTTGAGATTTGAGATTCTTCAAATAGCCACCATTTGCCTTGATTACATCTTTGCACACTGTTGGCATTCTCTCAACCAGCTTCATGAGGTAGTCACCTGGAATGCATTTCAACTAACAGGTGTGTCTTAAAAGTTAATTTGTGGAATTTCTTTCCTTCTTAATGCGTTTGAGCCAATCAGTTGTGTTGTGACAAGGTAGGGGGTGTATACAGAAGATAGCCCTATTTGGTAAAATACAAAGTCCATATTATGGCAAGAACAGCTCAAATAAGAGAAGAGAAATGTCAGTCCATCATTACTTTAAGACATGAAGGTCAGTCAAAACGGAACATTTCAAGAACTTTGAAAGTTACTTCAAGTGCAGTTGCAAAAACAATGAAGCGCTATGATGAAACTGGCTCTAATGAGGACCGCCACAGGAAAGGAGGACCCAGAGTTACCTCTGCTGCAGAGGATAAGTTCATTAGAGTTACCAGCCTCAGAAATCTGCAATTAACTGCACCTCAGATTGCAGCCCAGATAAATGCTTCACAGAGTTCAAGTAACAGACACATCTCAACATCTACTGTTCAGAGGAGTCAGCGTGAATCAGGCCTTCATGGTCCAATTGCTGCAAAGAAACCACTACTAAAGGACACCAATAAAAAGAAGATACTTGCTTGGGCCAAGAAACACGAGCAATGGACATTAGACCGGTGGAAATGTGTCCTTTGGTCTGATGAGTCCAAATTTGAGATGTTTGGTTCCAACCGCTGTGTCTTTGTGAGACGCAGAGTAGGTGAACGGATGATCTCCGCATGTGTGGTTCCCACCGTGAAGCATGGAGGAGGAGGTGTGATGATGTGGTGGTGCTTTGCTGGTGACATGTCTGTGATTTGTTTAGAATTCAAGGCACACTTAACCATGATGGCTACCACAGCATTGTGCAGCGATATGCCATCCCATCTGGTTTGCGCTTAGTGGGACTATCATTTGTTTTTCAACAGGACAATGACCCAAAACACACCTCTAGGCTGTGTAGGGCTATTTGACCAAGAAGGAGAGTGATGGAGTGCTGCATCAGATGACCTGGCCTCCACAATCCCCCTACCTCAACAAAATTGGGATGTTTGGGATTTTTAAAATCACCCAGCAGTGCTATTTACAGAGTTAGTTCCAGGTAAATGTTGCAATTCTTCAGCTATTCCTGAACCTGTGACCAAAAACAAGCTACATATGGACAGTAACAAAACAAATGATCTAATGATTCTGTCTCTTCGCAGCAAAATCTGCAGAGCTGGGATGGTTGTAGCATGTTGGTGGTAGCATCATGCTGTGGGGATGTTTTTCATCGGCAGGGACTGGGAAACTGGTTAGAATTTAAGGAATGATGGATGGCGCTAAATACAGGGAAATTCTTGAGGGAAACCTGTTTCAGTCTTCCAGAGATTTGAGACTGGGACGGAGGTTCACCTTCCAGCAGGACAATGACCCTAAGCATACTACTAAAGCAACACTCGAGTGGTTTAAGGGGAAACATTTAAATGTCTTGGAATGGCCTAGTCAAAGCCCAGACCTCAATCCAATTGAGAATCTATGGTATGACTTAAA
>NW_025533500.1:170000-172500 GCF_020615455.1 Coregonus clupeaformis
ATCTGTACACCTCACATTCTGTATCTGTACTCCTCACATCCTGTATCTGTACTCCTCACATCCTGTATCTGTACACCTCACATTCTGTATCTGTACTCCTCACATCCTGTATCTGTACTCCTCACATCCTGTATCTGTACTCCTCACATCCTGTATCTGTACTCCTCACATCCTGTATCTGTACTCCTCACATCCTGTATCTGTACTCCTCACATCCTGTATCTGTTCTCCTCACATCCTGTATCTGTACTCCTCACATCCTGTATCTGTACTCCTCACTGTATCTGTACACCTCACATCCTGTATCTGTACTCCTCACATCCTGTATCTGTACTCCTCACTGTATCTGTACACCTCACATCCTGTATCTGTACTCCTCACATCCTGTATCTGTACTCCTCACATCCTGTATCTGTACTCCTCACATCCTGTATCTCTACTCCTCACATCCTGTATCTGTACTCCTCACATCCTGTATCTCTACTCCTCACATCCTGTATCTGTACTCCTCACATCCTGTATCTCTACTCCTCACATCCTGTATCTCTACTCCTCACATCCTGTATCTGTACTCCTCACATCCTGTATCTGTACTCCTCACATCCTGTATCTGTACACCTCACTGTATCTGTACTCCTCACATCCTGTATCTGTACTCCTCACATCCTGTATCTGTACTCCTCACATCCTGTATCTGTACTCCTCACATCCTGTATCTGTTCTCCTCACATCCTGTATCTGTACTCCTCACATCCTGTATCTGTACTCCTCACTGTATTTGTACACCTCACATCCTGTATCTGTACTCCTCACATCCTGTATCTGTACTCCTCACATCCTGTATCTGTACTCCTCACATCCTGTATCTGTACTCCTCACATCCTGTATCTGTACACCTCACATTCTGTATCTGTACTCCTCACATCCTGTATCTGTACTCCTCACAACCTGTATCTGTACTCCTCACATCCTGTATCTCTACACCTCACATCCTGTATCTGTACTCCTCACATCCTGTATCTGTACTCCTCACATCTTGTATCTGTACTCCTCACATCCTGTATCTGTACTCCTCACATCCTGTATCTGTACTCCTCACATCCTGTATCTGTACTCCTCACAACCTGTATCTGTACTCCTCACATCCTGTATCTGTACTCCTCACATCCTGTATCTGTACTCCTCACATCCTGTATCTGTACTCCTCACATCCTGTATCTGTACTCCTCACATCCTGTATCTGTACTCCTCACAACCTGTATCTGTACTCCTCACATCCTGTATCTGTACTCCTCACATCCTGTATCTGTACTCCTCACATCCTGTATCTGTACTCCTCACATCCTGTATCTGTACTCCTCACATCCTGTATCTGTACACCTCACATTCTGTATCTGTACTCCTCACATCCTGTATCTGTACTCCTCACATCCTGTATCTGTACTCCTCACATCCTGTATCTGTACTCCTCACAACCTGTATCTGTACTCCTCACATCCTGTATCTGTACTCCTCACATCCTGTATCTGTACTCCTCACATCCTGTATCTGTACTCCTCACATCCTGTATCTGTACTCCTCACATCCTGTATCTGTACTCCTCACATCCTGTATCTGTACTCCTCACATCCTGTATCTGTACTCCTCACATCCTGTATCTGTACTCCTCACATCCTGTATCTGTACTCCTCACATCCTGTATCTGTACTCCTCACATCCTGTATCTGTACTCCTCACATCCTGTATCTGTACTCCTCACATGCTGTATCTGTACTCCTCACATCCTGTATCTGTACTCCTCACATCCTGTATCTGTACTCCTCACATCCTGTATCTGTACTCCTCACAACCTGTATCTGTACTCCTCACATCCTGTATCTGTACTCCTCACAACCTGTATCTGTACTCATTTTACATTTTACATTTTAGTCATTTAGCAGACGCTCTTATCCAGAGCGACTTACAGGAGCAATTAGGGTTAAGTGCCTTGCTCAAGGGCACATTAACGTCATTTAGCAGACGCTCTTAGCCAGAGCGACTCACAAATTGGTGCGTTCACCCTATAGCCAGTGGGATAGCCACTTTACAATTTGGGGGGGGGGGTTAGAAGGATGACTTTATCCTATCCCAGGTATTCCTTAAAGAGGTGGGGTTTCAAATGTCTCCGGAAGGTGGTGAGTGACTCCGCTGTCCTGGCATCGTGAGGGAGCTTGTTCCACCATTGGGGTGCCAGAGCAGCGAACAGTTTTGACTGGGCTGAGCGGGAACTATGCTTCCGCAGAGGAAGGGGAGCCAGCAGGCCAGAGGTGGATGAACGCAATGCCCTCGTTTGGGTGTAGGGACTGATCAGAGCCTGAAGGTACAGAGGTGCCGTTCCCCTCACTGCTCCATAGGCAAGCACCATGGTCTTGTAGCGGATGCGAGCTTCAACTGGAAGCCAGTGGAGTGTGCGGAGGAGGGGGGTGACGTGAGAGAACTTGGGAAGGTTGAACACCAGACG
>NW_025533500.1:177500-197500 GCF_020615455.1 Coregonus clupeaformis
AACTTGTCCGCCACCCCATGGGTCTCTATGACAGAGCCTGGATTCGAACCAGGATCTCTAGTGGCACAGCTAGCACTGCGATGCAGTGCCTTAGACCACTGCCCCACTCAGACTCTGGGGAAGTGTCCCAAATGGCACCCTATTTCCTATATGTGGACAGATGTGGATAGGGCTTTGATACTGGTATCACACACAGCATGTCCACACTGGCTCAGGGACTGAATCAGAGTGTGTGTGTGTGTGTGTGTGTGTGTGTGTGTGTGGTTCACACAGCGAGGAAACATCCCTGTCCTTTCATCTCAGCAGCAGGGCTTGTAACAGCATCAAACTGTGTCCTCAATTAAAAATATACTAATACAATATGAAAGGGACAGATATAGACTACATTTTTATTTTATTTTATTTTATTTATTTAACCTTTATTTAACCAGGTAAGAAGCCAGTTGAGAACAAGTTCTCATTTACAACTGCGACCTGGCCAAGATAAAGCAAAGCAGTGCGATAAAAACAACAACAACACAGAGTTACATATGGGGTAAACAAAACATACAGTCAATAACACAATAGAAAATCTATATACAGTGTGTGCAAATGTAGTAAGTTATGGAGGTAAGGCAATAAATAGGCTATAGTGCAAAATAATTACAATTTAGTATTAACACTGGAATGATAGATGTGCAGGAGATGATATGCAAATAGAGATACTGTGGTGCAAATGAGCAAAATAAATAACAATGTAAATAACAATATGGGGATGAGGTAGTTGGGTGGGCTAATTACAGATGGGCTGTTTACAGGTGCAGTGATCGGTAAGGTGCTCTGACAACTGATGCTTAAAGTTAGTGAGGGAGATAAGAGTCTCCAGCTTCAGAGATTTTTGCAGTTAGTTCCAGTCATTGGCAGCAGAGAACTGGAAGGAATGGCGGCCAAAGGAGGTGTTGGTTTTGGGGATGACCAGTGAGATATACCTGGTGGAGCGCATACTATGGATGGGTGTTGCTATGGTGACCAATGAGCTAAGATAAGGCGGGGATTTGCCTAGACGTGATTTATAAATGACCTGGAGTCAGTGGGTTTAGCGACAAATATGTAGTGAGGACCAGCCAACAAGAGCGTACAGGTCACAGTGGTGGGTAGTATATGGGGCTTTGGAGACAAAACGGATGGCACTGTGATAGACTACATCCAATTTGCTGAGTAGAGTGTTGGAGGCTATTTTGTAAATGGGCGGGTGCCAGCAGCGTTCGATTGAAGAGAATGCATTTAGTTTTACTAGCATTTAAGAGCAGTTGGAGGCCACGGAAGGAGTGTTGTATGGCATTGAAGCTTGTTTGGAGGTGTGTTAACACAGTGTCCAATGAAGGGCCAGATGTATACAAAATGGTGTCGTCTGCGTAGAGGTGGATCCGAGCGTCACCAGCAGCAAGAGCAACATCATTGATATACACTGAGAAAAGAGTCGGCCCAAGTTTGAACCCTGTGGCACCCCCATAGAGACTGCCATAGGTCCAGACAACAGGCCCTCCGATTTGACACATTGAACTCTATCTGAGAAGTAGTTGGTGAACCAGGCAAGGCAGTCATTTGAGAAACCAAGGCTATTTAGTCTGCCAATAAGAATGCGGTGATTGACAGAGTCGAAAGCCTTGGCCAGTTCGATGAAGATGGCTGCACATTACTGTCTATTATCAATCGCGGTTATAATATCGTTTAGGACCTTGAGCATGGCTGAGGTGCACCCATGACCAGCTCGGAAACCGGATTGCATAGCGGAGAAGGTACGGTGGGATTCGAAATGGTCGGTGATCTGTTTGTTAACTATGCTTTCAAATACTTTCGAAAGGCAGGGCAGGATGGATATAGGTTTATGGGTGCAGAGCTGGTGGCCGGGGTAGTGGTAGCCAAGTGGAAAAGCATGGCCAGCCGTAGCAAAATGCTTGTTGAAATTCTCGATTATTGTAGATTTATCGGTGGTGACAGTGTTTCCTAGCCTCAGGGCAGTGGGCAGCTGGGAGGAGGTGGTCTTATTCTCCATGGACTTTACAGTGTCCCAAAACTTTTTGGAGTTAGTGCTACAGGATGCAAATTTCTGTTTGAAAAAGCTAGCCTTTGCTTTCCTAACTGCTTGTGTATATTTGTTCCTAACTTCCCTGAAAAGTTGCATATCGTGAGGGCTATTTGATGCTAATGCAGTACGCCACAGGATGTTTTTGTGCTGGTCAAGGGCAGTCAAGTCTGAAGAGAACCAGGGGCTATATCTGTTCTTAGTTCTGAATTTTTTGAATGGGGCATGCTCATTTAAGATTGAGAGTAAAGCACTTTTAACAAACAACCAGGCATCCTCTACTGACGGAATGAGAACAATATCCATCCAGGATACCTGGGCCAGGTCAATTAGGAAGGCCTGCTCGCTAAAGTGTTTTAGGGAGCGTTTGACAGTGATGAGGGGTGGTCGTTTGACGGCGGACCCGTTATGGACAAAGTCAATAAGGCAGTGATTGCTGACATCCTGGTTGAAGACATCAGAGGTGTATTTAGAGGGTAAGTTAGTCAGGATGATATCTATGAGGGTGCCAATGTTTACAGATTTAGGGTTGTACCTGGTAGGTTCCTTGATTATTTGTGTGAGATTGAGGGCGTCTAGTTTGGATTATAGGATGGCCGGGGTGTTAAGCATATCCCAGTTTAGGTCACCAAGCAATACGAACTCTGAGGATAAATGGGGGCCAATCAGTTCACATATGGTGTCCAGGGCACAGCTCGGGGCTGAGGGGGGTCTGTAGCAAGCGGCCACAGTGAGAGACTTATTTCTGGAAAGGTGGATTTTTAGAAGTAGAAGCTCAAACTGTTTGGGCACAGACCTGGATAGTATGATAGAGCTCTGTAGGTAGATCTCTACAGTAGATTGCAACTCCGTCCCCTTTGGCAGTTCTATCTAGACGGAAAATGTTGTAGTAGGACATTTCAGAATCTTTGGTGGCCTTCCTAAGCCAAGATTCAGACACTGCTAGAACATCAGGGTTGGCGGAGTGTTCTAACACATAACTCAAACTTAGGGAGGAGGCTTCTGATGTTAACTTGCAAAAAGCCAAGGCTTTTACGGTTACAGAAGTCAACAAATGATAGCGCCTGGGGAGTAGGAGTGATACTGAGGGCTGCAGGGCCTGGGTTAACCTCTACATCACCAGAGAAACAGAGGAGGACTAGAAGAAGGATATGGCTAAAGGCTTTAAGAACTGGTCTTCTAGTGCGTTGGGTACAGAGAATAAAAGGGGCAGATTTCCGGGCGTTTTAGAATAGATTCAGGGCATTATGTACAGACAAGGATATGGAAGGATATGAGGACAGTGGAGGTAAACCTAAGCGTTGGGTAACAATGAAAGAGATAGCATCACTGGGGGCACCGATTGAGCCGGTCTCCACGTGTATGGGGGGTGGAACAAAGGAGCTATTTGAGGCAGTTTGAGAGGGACTTGGGGCTTTACAGTGAAATTGTATAATAAGAACTAACTGGAACAGCAATAGGCAAGGCATATTGACATGGGAGAGAGGCATAAAGCAATCACAGGTGTTTTTCGAGAGAGCTAAGACAACAACTGGTAATGGCGATGAAAATTTGTGCTGAGGCTAAACAGATAAAACAGGACAGGGTACAGTGTAAAGGAACAGTCCAGCAGGCATCAGCTGTGTAGCTGAGTGATCATAAGGTCCAGTGAACAGCAATATGTGAGTCCGGGAGCAGTTCGAATTGGTGCTACAGCACAGGCGAGCAGGAAGCACGGCTGTTGAATTGCGTCTACTAGCGGGCCGGGAGGTGGCAGATGGATCTTCATGGTCGTCGCAACGGGAAGCCTGTTGAAACCACAGACGATTACGTCAGCAGACCAGTTGTGATGGATCGTTGGGTCTTCGTGTCGACGCTAGGAGGTCCCGTCCGGTTGACAGAGAGGTAGATAGCCGGGAGATTGGCCTGACTCAAGGCTAGCTCAAGGCTGATTAGCCAACCACAACATCAATTTGGTTGCAGCTAGCTAGTTGCGATGATCCGGTGTTAAAGGTCCAGTGATTCAGTGATTCCGGCAGAAAAACTGATATGTTCTGGATCGATAATGCTCTGTGCAGACTGGCCGATAATAGTCCAGGCTAGATGGTAGGTAGTGCAGGCCACGGACAATGGTTAAAAAAAACGCTAACGGTGGCTAATAGCAAGTAGCTAGTTAGCTGGCTGCTCCCGTCCCGTTGACAGAGAGGTAGATAGCCAGGATATGGGCCTGGCTCGAGGCTAGCTCAAGGCTAACTGGTGCTTGCTTCGGGGGCAGTGGTGATTAGCCAACAGCAACATCCATTCGGTTGCGGCTATCTGGTTGTGATCCGTTGTTAAGGTCCAGTGATTCAGTTATTCCGGCAGAAAATCCGATGTTCTGGGTGAAAAACCGCTAACGGTGGCTAATAGCAAGTAGCTAGTTAGCTGGCTAGCTAGTTTCAACTGAGTGGATTTAGTAATGAGTGGGTTTAGTAATGAGTGGATTTAGTAATGAGTGGATTTAGTAATGAGTGGGTTTAGTAATGAGTGGGTTTAGTAATGAGTGGGTTTAGTAATGACAGGTAGCTTCCAACCCCCAGCTGTTGTAGAGGCAGACAGGTAGCTTCCAACCCCCAGCTGTTGTAGAGGCAGACAGGTAGGTTTATACAACCCCCAACTGTTGCAAACCAAATACTAGAATAGACAAATAATGTGTAGAAATGTTTTTCCCGAGGGAGATGAAGTTTATGAATTTCCTGCCTGTGCTGCGGACAGTGGAATTATGACATTAAAACGTCATGGTATTTTGCGGGAGTTGTTGTCCCACAGCTTCCGCATATCAACAAATCATCATCCAGGATCCAAACAACCTGTTTTATGCGGGTAATTACCTGCTATCTCTACCATACGTCTAATACCTGGACCTAGACACTAACTGTGAGGGTATTTACCTGCTATCTCTACTATACGTCTAATACCTGGACCTAGACACTAACTGTGAGGGTATTTACCTGCTATCTCTGTTGTACGTCTAATACCTGGACCTAGACACTAACTGTGAGGGTATTTACCTGCTATCTCTGTTGTACGTCTAATACCTGGACCTAGACACTAACTGTGAGGGTATTTACCTGCTATCTCTACTATACGTCTAATACCTGGACCTAGACACTAACTGTGAGGGTATTTACCTGCTATCTCTGTTGTACGTCTAATACCTGGACCTAGACACTAACTGTGAGGGTATTTACCTGCTATCTCTGTTGTACGTCTAATACCTGGACCTAGACACTAACTGTGAGTGTATTTACCTGCTATCTCTGTTGTACGTCTAATACCTGGACCTAGACACTAACTGTGAGGGTAATTACCTGCTATCTCTACCATACGTCTAATACCTGGACCTAGACACTAACTGTGAGGGTATTTACCTGCTATCTCTACCTTTCGTCTAATACCTGGACCTAGACACTAACTGTGAGGGTATTTACCTGCTATCTCTACCATACGTCTAATACCTGGACCTAGACACTAACTGTGAGGGTATTTACCTGCTATCTCTGTTGTACGTCAAATACCAGGACCTAGACACTAACTGTGAGGGTATTTACCTGCTATCTCTACTATACGTCTAATACCGGGACCTAGACACTAACTGTGAGGGTATTTACCTGCTATCTCTACCATACGTCTAATACCAGGACCTAGACACTAACTGTGAGGGTATTTACCTGCTATCTCTACTATACGTCTAATACCTGGACCTAGACACTAGCTGTGAGGGTATTTACCTGCTATCTCTGTTGTACGTCTAATACCTGGACCTAGACACTAACTGTGAGGGTATTTACCTGCTATCTCTACTATACGTCTAATACCTGGACCTAGACACTAACTGTGATGGTATTTACCTGCTATCTCTACCATACGTCTAATACCTGGTCCTAGACACTAACTGTGAGGGTATTTACCTGCTATCTCTACCATACGTCTAATACCTGGACCTAGACACTAACTGTGAGGGTATTTACCTGCTATCTCTACTATACGTCTAATACCTGGACCTAGACACTAACTGTGAGGGTATATACCTGCTATCTCTACCATACGTCTAATACCTGGACCTAGACACTAACTGTGAGGGTATTTACCTGCTATCTCTGTTGTACGTCTAATACCTGGACCTAGACACTAACTGTGAGGGTATTTACCTGCTATCTCTGTTGTACGTCTAATACCTGGACCTAGACACTAACTGTGAGTGTATTTACCTGCTATCTCTGTTGTACGTCTAATACCTGGACCTAGACACTAACTGTGAGGGTAATTACCTGCTATCTCTACCATACGTCTAATACCTGGACCTAGACACTAACTGTGAGGGTATTTACCTGCTATCTCTACCTTTCGTCTAATACCTGGACCTAGACACTAACTGTGAGGGTATTTACCTGCTATCTCTACCATACGTCTAATACCTGGACCTAGACACTAACTGTGAGGGTATTTACCTGCTATCTCTGTTGTACGTCTAATACCAGGACCTAGACACTAACTGTGAGGGTATTTACCTGCTATCTCTACTATACGTCTAATACCGGGACCTAGACACTAACTGTGAGGGTATTTACCTGCTATCTCTACCATACGTCTAATACCAGGACCTAGACACTAACTGTTAGGGTATTTACCTGCTATCTCTACTATACGTCTAATACCTGGACCTAGACACTAGCTGTGAGGGTATTTACCTGCTATCTCTGTTGTACGTCTAATACCTGGACCTAGACACTAACTGTGAGGGTATTTACCTGCTATCTCTACTATACGTCTAATACCTGGACCTAGACACTAACTGTGATGGTATTTACCTGCTATCTCTACCATACGTCTAATACCTGGTCCTAGACACTAACTGTGAGGGTATTTACCTGCTATCTCTACCATACGTCTAATACCTGGACCTAGACACTAACTGTGAGGGTATTTACCTGCTATCTCTACTATACGTCTAATACCTGGACCTAGACACTAACTGTGAGGGTATATACCTGCTATCTCTACCATACGTCTAATACCTGGACCTAGACACTAACTGTGAGGGTATTTACCTGCTATCTCTACCATACGTCTAATACCTGGACCTAGACACTAACTGTGAGGGTATTTACCTGCTATCTCTACCATACGTCTCTCTACCAGGACCTAGACACTAACTGTGAGGGTATTTACCTGCTAACTCTACTATACGTCTCTCTACCAGGACCTAGACACTAACTGTGAGGGTATTTACCTGCTATCTCTGTTGTACGTCTAATACCTGGACCTAGACACTAACTGTGAGGGTATTTACCTGCTATCTCTACTATACTTCTAATACCTGGACCTAGACACTAACTGTGAGGGTATTTACCTGCTATCTCTGTTGTACGTCTAATACCTGGACCTAGACACTAACTGTGAGGGTATTTACCTGCTATCTCTACTATACGTTTAATACCTGGACCTAGACACTAACTGTGAGGGTATTTACCTGCTATCTCTGTTGTACGTCTAATACCTGGACCTAGACACTAACTGTGAGGGTATATACCTGCTATCTCTACGATACGTCTAATACCTGGACCTAGACACTAACTGTGAGGGTATTTACCTGCTATCTCTACCATACGTCTAATACCTGGTCCTAGACACTAACTGTGAGGGTATTTACCTGCTATCTCTACCATACGTCTCTCTACCAGGACCTAGACACTAACTGTGAGGGTATTTACCTGCTATCTCTACCATACGTCTAATACCTGGACCTAGACACTAACTGTGAGGGTATTTACCTGCTATCTCTACCATACGTCTAATACCTGGACCTAGACACTAACTGTGAGGGTATTTACCTGCTATCTCTACCATACGTCTAATACCTGGTCCTAGACACTAACTGTGAGGGTATTTACCTGCTATCTCTACCATACGTCTAATACCTGGACCTAGACACTAACTGTGAGGGTATTTACCTGCTGTCTCTGTTGTACGTCTAATACCTGGTCCTAGACACTAACTGTGAGGGTATTTACCTGCTATCTCTACTATACGTCTAATACCTGGACCTAGACACTAATTGTGAGGGTATTCATTGGACACTGTGTTAACAAACCTCCAAACGAGCTTCAATGCCATACAACAATCCTTCAGTAGCCTCCAACTGCTCTTAAACACTAGTAAAACTAAATGCATGCTTTTCAATCGAACGCTGCTGGCACCCGCCCACCTGACTAGAATCACCACTCTCGACGGGTCTGACCTAGAGTATGTGGACAACTACAAATACCTAGGTGTCTGGTTAGACTGTAAACTCAACTTCCAGACTCACATAAAGAATCTCCAATCCAAAGTTAAATCTAGAATCGGCTTCCTATTTCGCAACAAAGCCTCCTTCACTCATGCTGCCAAACATGCCCTCTTAAAACTGACTATCCTACCGATCCTTGACTTCGGCGATGTAATTTACAAAATAGCCTCCAACACTCTACTCAGCAAATTGGATGTAGTCTATCACAGTGCCATCCGTTTTGTCTCCAAAGCCCCATACACTACCCACCACTGTGACCTTTACGCTCTTGTTGGCTGGTCCTCACTACATGTTCGTCGTCAAACCCACTGGCTCCAGGCCATCTATAAATCACTGCTAGGCAAATCCCCGCCTTATCTTAGCT
Source organism: Coregonus clupeaformis (assembly GCF_020615455.1). Taxonomy (NCBI): domain Eukaryota; kingdom Metazoa; phylum Chordata; class Actinopteri; order Salmoniformes; family Salmonidae; genus Coregonus; species Coregonus clupeaformis. The sequence continues at coordinate 186,237 of NW_025533500.1, forward strand.
CATTGGTCACCATAGCAGCACCCACCCGTAGTCTGCGCTCCAGCAGGTATATCTCACTGGTCATTCCCAAAGCCAACACCTCCTTTGGCCGCCATTCCTTCCAGTTCTCTGCTGCCAATGACTGGAACGAATTGCAAAAATCTCTGAAGCTGGAGACTCTTATCTCCCTCAATAACTTTAAGCATCAGTTGTCAGAGCACCTTACCGATCACTGCACCTGTACACAGCCCATCTGAAATTAGCCCACCCAACTACCTCGTCCCTATATTGTTATTTATTTTGCTCTTTTGCACCCCAGTATCTCTATTTGCACATAATCTCTTGCACATCTATCATTCCAGTGTTAATACTATTGTAATTATTCTGCACTATAGCCTATTTATTGCCTTACCTCCATAACTTGCTACATTTGCACACACTGTATATATATTTTCTGTTGTATTTCTGACTTTATGTTTTTTAGCCCATATGTAACTCTGTGTTGTTTTTATTGCACTACTTTGCTTTATCTTGGCCAGGTCGCAGTTGTAAATGAGAACCTGTTCTCAACTGGCTTACCTGGTTAAATAAAGGTGAAATAAAAAATAAAATAAAAATTTACCTGCTATCTCTGTTGTACGTCTAATACCTGGACCTAGACACTAACTGTGAGGGTATTTACCTGCTATCTCTACGATACGTCTAATACCTGGACCTAGACACTAACTGTGAGGGTATTTACCTGCTATCTCTACTATACGTCTAATACCTGGACCTAGACACTAACTGTGAGGGTATTTACCTGCTATCTCTACTATACGTCTAATACCTGGACCTAGACACTAACTGTGAGGGTATTTACCTGCTATCTCTACCATACGTCTAATACCTGGTCCTAGACACTAACTGTGAGGGTATTTACCTGCTATCTCTACCATACGTCTAATACCTGGACCTAGACACTAACTGTGACGGTATTTACCTGCTATCTCTACTATACGTCTCTCTACCAGGACCTAGACACTAACTGTGAGGGTATTTACCTGCTATCTCTGTTGTACGTCTAATACCTGGACCTAGACACTAACTGTGAGGGTATTTACCTGCTATCTCTACTATACGTCTAATACCGGGACCTAGACACTAACTGTGAGGGTATTTACCTGCTATCTCTGTTGTACGTCTAATACCTGGACCTAGACACTAACTGTGAGGGTAATTACCTGCTATCTCTACTATACGTCTAATACCGGGACCTAGACACTAACTGTGAGGGTATTTACCTGCTATCTCTACTATACGTCTAATACCTGGTCCTAGACACTAACTGTGAGGGTAATTACCTGCTATCTCTACTATACGTCTAATACCTGGACCTAGACACTAACTGTGAGGGTATTTACCTGCTATCTCTGTTGTACGTCTAATACCTGGACCTAGACACTAACTGTGAGGGTATTTACCTGCTATCTCTACTATACGTCTAGTACCGGGACCTAGACACTAACTGTGAGGGTATTTACCTGCTATCTCTACGATACGTCTAATACCTGGACCTAGACACTAACTGTGAGGGTATTTACCTGCTATCTCTACTATACGTCTAATACCTGGACCTAGACACTAACTGTGAGGGTATTTACCTGCTATCTCTACCATACGTCTAATACCGAGACCTAGACACTAACTGTGAGGGTATATACCTGCTATCTCTATACCTGGACCTAGACTAACTGTGAGGGTATTTACCTGCTATCTCTATACCTGGAACTTTTCTTTCGGTTTTTGCAGTTTAGTATAATGAGCTCTCAGGGCCAGGAAATAGACACGTCAACACACATGTGCGCACGCACACACACACACACACACACACACACACACACACACACACACACACACACACACACACACACACACACACACACACACACACACACACACCGACACAATCACACACACACAGAGCTCAGGGCCAAGTATCATAGACACATCAATACATTGACTCACAGACGCTGAACTAACCTGCCTTTTCAATGACACCTATTGAGACTCATTGAATAAAATACATTACCCTTTCATGTTGGTATATGTCATGCTGTTTCCCAAACTGCACCCTATTCTCTCTATAGTGCACTTTATTTGACTAGGGCCCATTAGTCTCTGGTCTAAAGTAGCGCACTATAGAGCCATTTGGGATGTAGCCTCAGACTTGATTTTCCACCTTCCTCATTGTTTTGATCAAATTTGTCATTGTTGATGTCGGAGGAGCGCGAATCAAAGACAATCTTCACCTCTCTGTTCCCTGGTAGGTAAATGCTCTTAACAATGTTGAAACTATGGCAACAGATGACATGTTTCTATGGAGATAGAAGTGTTATTTTCCCGAGAGAGTCAGAGTCGGAGAGTTGGTATTCAAACTGAAAGGTCCCCAACATAATCAGAATCATGGGTTTTCATGAAATTGATGAGCTTTTGATGAAATCAGATCAAAGAAGGACTACTGAAGTATGATTACCAAAGTATGAAAAATGACTGTTGGTTCTCTGTTGATCAAGTTTGATCAAAGAGTTACTGGGCCCCTCCACCACGTCAAACATATGGAGGCGTTTTAATACACCAATGGTAATATCTTATTCTCTTACCTAATTTAAATAAGTACCGGCTTGTAACCAACATCGCATAAATTGGTGTTTGCTTAGGGGCGTGGTTTACATATCTAGGTAGCTAGTCTGCAGCGTGTCAGAAAATATATTTAGAGGTTTCCCTTATTCATCTAAGGCAAAGATACTCTTAGGTTTCTGCTTTCATCTGTGTCTGGTGTTAGCTAGTAACTGGCTAGTTAGGGCTTTAGACAGCATGGAATAAAAGTGGAGGAATGGTTGCCCAAAACTCAGATGCAGTTGTCATGTCATTACATCAAGAGACATGCAAAACAGGAGATTCATACAAACTTCTTGACATCATTGATAGTCATGATATATGAACATTGTCTGACAGTATATATATTGTGATGTCACGAGAGGCTGTGTCCTGGAGGGACGTTACATCCCCCTGAGGTGGCTGCAAACCCAGACAGCTATGGCTCCATCTGCTGGAATGGTCGGGAACTCCACCCCTCTATGGCCAATCTTCCCACGCAGCTGAAACAAATGAGGAGCTGATGAGCGGAAGGTTTGGGAAGGGAAGAGACACAGTCTCCAAGCTGGGCTCTCTGGAGGACAAGAGTGCTGCACGTCCACTTCCATGAGGAATATAAGGATTTGGAGATACTTACCTTTGGGAAATACTCACCTTTGGATATATGCACCTGTGGAAATACGTGAGAGACATTTGGAAGGACTTTTTTGCTGGGTTGGCCACTAGCTGCAACGTGGACTACAGTAAGGCTGGGGAAAAGTTATCTGAGCGAGTGAGAATTATGATTTTGGATGTGGAAGAGACATCCCTGAACTGTTAACCCTTAAAGAGCCACAAGAGAACAGAATTTTGTTATATTTTCGTTAATTTCCCCAAGACCTATAATAAATTCCTTGTTTTGTTTGAACCTTGTCTCCTTGCACTACTTGAGCAATCCCGCTGAAAGCTGTGTAGCCTCTCGTGACGTCACAGAAATATATATATATATATATATATATATATATATATATATATATATATATATATATATATATATACACACTACCGTTCAAAAGTTTGGGGTCACTTAGAAATGTCATTGTTTTCGAAAGAAAGCAATTACTTTGTCCATTAAATTAACATAAAATTGATCAGAAATACAGTGTAGACATTGTTAATGTTGTAAATGGCTATTGTAGCTGGAAACTGCTGATTTTTTATGGAATATCTACATAGGCGTACAGAGGCCCATTATCAGCAACCATCAGTCCTGTGTTCAAATGGAACGTTGTGTTTGCTAATCCAAGTTGATCATTTTAAAAGGCTAATTGATCATTAGAAAACCCTTTTTCAATTATGTTAACACAGCTGAAAACTGTTGTGCTGATTAAAGAAGCAATAAAACTGTCCTTCTTGAGACTAGTTGAGTATCTGGAGCATCAGCAAATATGGGTATGTTTCCACCGCCATGCTTCACAGTAGGTATGGTGTTCTTTGGATGCAACTCAGCATTCTTTGTCCTCCAAACACGACGAGTTGAGTTTTTACCAAAAAGTTATATTTTGGTTTCATCTGACCATATGACATTCTCCCAATCCTCTTCTGGATCATCCAAATGCACTCTAGCAAACTCTAGACGGGCCTGGACATGTACTGGCTTAAGCAGGGGGACACGTCTGAAACTGCAGGATTTGAGTCCCTGGCGGCGTAGTGTGTTACTGATGGTAGGCTTTGTTACTTTGGTCCCAGCTCTCTGCAGGTCATTCACTAGGTCCCCCCGTGTCGTTCTGGGATTTTTGCTCACAGTTCTTGTGATCATTTGGACCCCTCGGGGTGAGATCTTGCGTGGAGCCCCAGATCGAGGGAGATTATCAGTGGTCTTGTATGTCTTCCATTTCCTAATAATTGCTCCCACAGTTGATTTCTTCAAACCAAGCTGCTTACCTATTGCAGATTCAGTCTTCCCAGCCTGGTGCAGGTCTACAATTGTGTTTCTGGTGTCCTTTGACAGCTCTTTGGTCTTGGCCATAGTGGAGTTTGGAGTGTGACTGTTTGAGGTTGTGGACAGGTGTCTTTATACTGATAACAAGTTCAAACAGGTGCCATTAATACAGGTAACGAGTGGAGGACAGAGGAGCCTCTTAAAGAAGAAGTAACAGGTCTGTGAGAGCCAGAAATCTTGCTTGTTTGTAGGTGACCAAATACTTATTTTCCACCATAATTTGCAAATAAATTCATTAAAAATCCTACAATGTGATTTTCTGGATTTCTTTTCCTCAATTTGTCTGTCATAGTTGACGTGTACCTATGATGGAAATTACAGGCCTCTCTCATCTTTTTAAGTGGGAGAACTTGCACAATTGGTGGCTGACTAAATACTTTTTTCCCCACTGTATACTGTATGTCCCTGATCTAATGTTTAAGATATGAATGTGTCTGTGGGACCCCAAACTGATCCAAGTGTAGCATCGGTCAGAAAATTGATTAAAACTTTCAGAATCGCCGGTTCACTAAAATGTTTTGCTCAAATTACTTTCTTTCTACCTTCTGAAATCACCTCTCATCTTTTGTGACAACTGTGTCCTCTCCTTCAGTGTCAAACTAAGCATGTAGTTATGTTGACTATCATTGATCTACAAGTCATTTGCTGAACAACCCCAGGCGGTAGCACCAACAAGAGGTAGGCCTATTCCTGATCTGGCACATCTGTGCGTTACATTCAGCATTGAAATGTTTGCTTGTGCAAAATTAGGCTTTATTAGCTGAGTGACAACCAATATAATTTGCTTATTGGTTAATGGTTATTATTATCACTGTTTAAAATGGTGTATTACCACTGTAGACTGGGTATAAGTAGGCTACATGCTGACCGGGGAATGCATTAGAATTGTTCAGGTTCACAGTATATGATCATTGTTAGATATACAGAGGTGAAATCCAAAGTTGTTCTGTATATTCTGGTTAAATATATAAATATGGATGCGTTACTAGCTCTAACACTTTCAATCTGCAAAAATGACAAATTAATTAGTGGTTGATGGTGATTTCAGATCAGAAGTGTGGAGAAAATAGCACTGACAGTTTCCCTTATGGCTCAGCAAAGGTGCCTACACACACCATAGACATGTTTTACTCATTTTAGCAGACGCTCTTATCCAGAGCGACTTACAGTTAGTGAGTGCATACATTATTTTTATTTTTATTTTTCATACTGGCCCCCCGTAGACAGATACAGTACATACAGTGAGGGAAAAAAGTTTTGATCCCCTGCTGATTTTGTATGTTTGCCCACTGACAAAGAAATGATCAGTCTATAATGTTAATGGTAGGTTTATTTGAACAGTGAGAGACAGAATAACAACAACAAAATCCAGAAAAACGCATGTCAAAAATGTTATAAATTAATTTGCATTTCAAATCAGCAGGGGATCAAATACTTTTTTCCCTGACTGTAATTTACACAGACACACACACACACACACACACACACACACACACATACACACACAGACACACACAGACACACACACACACACACACACACACACACACACACACACACAGACAGATCCTGCTCAGACAGGCCCAGGTCATGAGCTCCATCAGCACCAGATGTTAATTTAGAAATGGAGATTGAAATGTGTTTATGCAACAAATATCACGTATCACATTGAACCGAATCGCGTCAATTTGTGCCTCAAATCAAACTGAATCGCACTGAATCGTTTCAAACTAAAACGTATCGTTTCTGTATTGTATCGGAGCCCTTGTATCTTAATACATATCTAATCATCTTGAAAGGGAAAAATGCACATCCCTAAGTACCCTGACCTCACCCTGTAAAGTTTAAACTGAAATTGTCCAAGATGAACTAGCTAGCTAGCTTGATTTACAGTGCTGACAATTCCAGTTGGGCTCGCTAGCTAAATTATACAGCCAACATTTTGTTTATATTGATACTGTTACAATAACCAAACAGTTGGATTAACCTCTACGGGATCGGTGTCCTGTATACAGGACGGTTGAGCTAACGTGCGCTAATGTGATTAGCATGACTGTTGTAAGTAACAGCAAACTTTCCAGGACATAGACATGTATTATATGGGCAGAAAGCTTAAATTCCTGTTAATCTAACTGCACTGTCAAATTTACAGTAGCAATTACAGTGAAAAAAATACCATGATATTGTTTGAGGAGAATGCACAACAACAAAAAACGTATCACGGAAACTGATTTGATGCATTCACCTCTGAAGATAAATAATGTACTTACATTCAGTAATCTTGCTCTGATTTGTCATCCTAAGGGTCCCAGAGATAAAATGTAGCATAGTTTTGTTTGATAAAATCCATTTTCATATTCAAATGTAGGAACTGGGTTCTACAGTTTGAATCCCTGCTGTCTCTGGCTCCACACCCCACCCTGCCCGGCCATCTAGATGTGTGAAATGTAGCGTATAAGCTAATGATCCATCATGTATGACATTCCTGGGAGTGTGTAAACTTACATTTTGTATTGCCATATCATTTTTGTATGTTCTCTATAGTTATTTACTTGAAAATGTATCTGTTGACCAATTCGGTACATTTGGGCAGACTTGATACAAAATAATCCAGTATTGCAATGCTTGTCCAGTATTGCAATGCTTCACTGGATCAATCTGAAACTTTTCACACACACTGCTGCACTAGCCAAAATCTAAATTGTGCCTAAACTGAAATATTATATTGTGGCCTTTCTCTTGCATTTCAAAGATGATGGAACACAAAAATTAATAGAAAATGCATGTTTGTATTATCTTTTACCAGATATAATGTGTTATATTCTCCTACATTAATTTCACATTTCCACAAACTTCAAAGTGTTTCCTTTCAAATGGTATCAAGAATATGCATATCTTTGCTTCAGGTCCTGAGCTACAGGCAGTTAGATTTGGGTATGTTATTTTAGGTGAAAATTGAATAAAAGGGTCCGATCCTTAATCATTTGTAAAACCATGAAGTGGTGTATGACAGGATTGGATATTGATGAGAGCGGGAGCCTGTGACTGGTTAGAGGATCTGTGGCGTTTGCGCTGGTTCTTACTTCACAGTAGGGCCATAAAAAAATAAAAATAATAATAATAATAATAATAATAAATACATACAGTATCCCCCCAGAAATACCTTCTTGACCCTGTCAACTTTCACGTGCCTTGATTACAAACTGGTCTGGGATCCAATGACTACCTCTACCACTGTAATCACCAACTAGAGGAACACCAATTACACTCTTAGAAATAAGGGTATGGTCAGGGTCCAAAATATCAAAATACACATAATGTACCTTCAGAGGTTCACATACTGATGACACATGGTACTGTTTGGTACCTTTTAGGAATAGTTTGTTAAAAATGTTTGTACCCCATATTTTGAATATAAAGGTACAATAATCACACTGTCACTCTCAAAAAAGGGGTACGGTGTGAGGGTACATTTCTGTTTCCCAGGGTTCAAATGTATTTTGTGTACAATGTACAATGATACATTGCGCCTGAGTGGCGCAGTGGTCTAAGGCACTGCATCGCAGTGCTAACTGTGCCACTAGAGATCCTGGTTCGAATCCAGGCTCTGTCGCAGCCGGCCGCGACCGGGAGACTCATGGGCGGCGCACAATTGACCCAGCGTTGTCCAGGGTAGGGGAGGGAATGGCCGGCAGGGATGTAGCTCAGTTGATAGAGCATGGCGTTTGCAATGCCAGGGTTGTGGGTTCGATTCCCACGGGGGGCCAGTATAAAAAAATATGTATTCACTAACTGTAAGTCGCTCTGGATAAGAGCGTCTGCTAAATGACTAAAATGTAAATGTAAATACATTCTTGCCACCTAAAAGGGACTAACGGCTTTGTCACTGGGCTCGTACCCTAAAATGGCAAATGTGTACCAACATTTTTTTAAAAATTGTTTGTATTATGTTTTTGCATGTACATTGATTGATTAATCTCATGCTACACAATCAGTTAGTTAGATGTTTTGCACCCGTTACTAAAATGGTTGTTCCTGTACTGATGTTGAGGCTACTGATGTTGAGGCTACTGATGTTGAGGCTACTGATGTTTTGGCTACTGATGTTGAGGCTACTGATGTTGAGGATACTGATGTTTTGGCTACTGATGTTGAGGCTACTGATGTTTGAGGCTACTGATGTTTTGGCTACTGATGTTTAAGCTACTGATGTTGAGGATACTGATGTTTAGGCTACTAATGTTGAGGCTACTGATGTTTTGGCTACTGATGTTGAGGCTACTGATGTTGAGGCTACTGATGTTTTGGCTACTGATGTTGAGGCTACTAATGTTGAGGCTACTGATGTTTTGGCTACTGATGTTGAGGCTACTGATGTTGAGGCTACTGATGTTGAGGATATTGATGTTTTGGCTACTGATGTTGAGGCTACTGATGTTGAGGATACTGATGTTTTGGCTAATGATGTTTAGGCTACTGATGTTTGAGGCTACTGATGTTTTGGCTACTGATGTTTAAGCTACTGATGCTGAGGATACTGATGTTTAGGCTACTGATGTTGAGGCTACTAATAATGAGGCTACTGATGTTTTGGCTACTGATGTTGAGGCTACTGATGTTGAGGCTACTGATGTTTTGGCTACTGATGTTTAAGCTACTGATGTTGAGGATACTGATGTTTTGGCTACTGATGTTGAGGCTACTGATGTTGAGGCTACTGATGTTGAGGATACTGATGTTTTGGCTACTGATGTTGAGACTACTGATGTTTAAGCTACTGATGTTGAGGATACTGATGTTTAGGCTACTGATGTTGAGGCTACTAATGTTTTGGCTACTGATGTTGAGACTACTGATGTTTAAGCTACTGATGTTGAGGATACTGATGTTTAGGCTACTGATGTTGAGGCTACTAATGTTGAGGATACTGATGTTGAGGCTACTGATGTTGAGGCTACTGATGTTGAGGCTACTAATGTTGAGGCTACTGATGTTGAGCCTACTGATGTTGAAAAAACTGATGTTGAGGCTACTAATGTTTAGGCTACTAATGTTTTCATCATTTGACCGCGTCTCTTTAAAAAACATTATATATATATATATATATATTTTTTTTTTTTTCCTTATTTATTATTTTCCCCTAATCCTACCACCCCTTCCCTAATTTCAGTAAACTAATAAACAACAATGCTTAGGCTTCTACTTCCAGCTTATACATACTATATACATTTTACGGACACAATCTATTTTTACAATAGTTCTATTTTGTTTGTTTTTAGTCCTGTCCTTCCTCTACTCTCAACCTCTCCCATCTATTCCTGATGTCCATCCAGTTTGATTTCTATTTGCCATATATTTTTAACTGTGCTGTTTCACAAAAGTTCTGAACCTATATACATTTTACAGACACAGTATATTTTACGTGTTATCTTGTTGTTATTACTCCCACGCTTCAGCTCCATTCAACCCCTCTCATCTATCTTTTAACACCATCCATATTGGATTTCTATTTGCCATATATTTTACAACTATGCTGTGATGCTTCACAAAAGTTCTGAACCTTTCTATTCTCATAATTTCTACAGATTGTAAATTAAAGATAAATATTTTTGCTAAAAGTATTATTACATTATTGATCGATTGACTATGACCTTTCAGGTAACCCAATAATGCTATTTACAGGGTTAGCTCCAGGTAAATATTGTAATTCTTCAGCCATTCCTGGACCTGTGACCAAAAACAGGCTACATATGGACAGTACCAAAACAAATGATCTAATGATTGTCTCCTCACAGCAAAATCTGCAGAGCTGGGAAGGTTGTATCCCCATATATATATATATATATATATATATATATAACATTCGATTGGTCTCAAGAATTTTGTATAATAATTTAAAATGAAAAATTCTAAGTTTTGAATCCGGTGTCGTTTTGCGTATCAGTTCATAAATCATGTGCCATGGAATCCGTATAACGAAAAAATCAGTAGTGGAAGTCACTGGTTCATTGTGAAGACTGGTAGGTAGTCTTCATTGGTAGGAGAGTATTGGAAGTCACTGGTTCATTGTGAAGACTGGTAGGTAGTCTTCATTGGTAGGAGAGTAGTGGAAGTCACTGGTTCATTGTGGAGCCTGCTAGGTAGTCTTCATTGGTAGGAGAATAGTGGAAGTCACTGGTTTATTGTGAAGCCTGGTAGGACGTCTTCATTGGTAGGAGAATAGTGGAAGTCACTGGTTTACTGTAAACCTGGTAGGTAGTGTCTGTCTGTGTGTAGCTTTGTGTACGTATGTGCATGATAAACAGAACGCATGCTGGGAAAATCAACAACCCTAACAAACCATTTCCAGTCTCGCGGCAGTTTTCTGTGTGAAGCGAGACCAGAGAGAGAGAGAGATGCTGAGAGATGGGTACAGCGAGAGGTACAGAGAGAGAGAGAGATGCTGAGAGAGAGAGAGAGAGAGAGAGAGAGAGAGAGGGGCTGAGAGATGGGTACAGCAAGAGGTACAGAGAGAGCGAGAGAGGTACTGAGAGATGGGTACAACGAGAGGTACAGGGAGAGAGAGAGAGAGAGATGCTGAGAGATGGGTACAGCGAGAGGTACAGAGAGAGAGAGAGATGCTGAGAGAGAGAGAGAGAGAGAGAGAGAGAGAGAGAGAGAGAGAGGG